>NC_081555.1:68851475-69158299 GCF_963082655.1 Stomoxys calcitrans
AAATAACTTTAGAGTTAACTTTCGCTAAATTATAATAACATTACAGGCTTCAAAAATTGAGATATTGAGCTAAAGTTTGGCATAGATAAGTATTTTGTCTATATTCATAAACGAGCAAAATCGGATCATGTTTAGATATAGCTGCCACATAGGCTGATCTACCGGTTAAAAACCCTACTTAAGCCCATAACAACCGCATTTATTATCCGATTTATTTGAAATTATAAACCGAGAGATGTATTAAGACCCCCAATATACAAACCGAAAATGGTCCATATTGGGCCTTAATTAGATATAGCCGCCATAAAGACCGACCTATCGATTTAAGGGTGGGTGTTATCACCCGATTTTGTTGAAACTGTACCACCGGAGGCCACCGTAGCGCAGAGGTAAGCATGTCCGCCTATGACGGTGAACGCCTGGGTTCGAATCCTGGAGAGAACATCAGAAGAAAATTTTTCAGTGGTGGGTATCCCCTCCTAATGCTGACGATATTTGTGAGGTGCTATGTCATGTAAAAACTTCTCCCCAAAAAGGTGTCACACTGCGGCACGCCGTTCGGACTCGGCTATAAAAAGGAGGCCCCTTATCATTGAGCTTAAATTCGAATCGGACTGCACTCATTGATATGTGAGATATGTTTCCCCTGTTCCTTATAATATGCCGAATTACCAATTTAGGGTCTTAAGCCCATAAAAGGGTGTTTTTTTCCTATTTCGCCGAAATTAAGAGCAATGAGTTGGACTAGATTTCCGGTGTCCAAAATAAATTTGGTCCAGATCGGACCATACTTTGATATAACTTTGGAACATGGAGTTGCACTAGGCCACACTTAAGTCTTAAAATCCTCATCTGATTTCGTTGAAGTTTCAAACTTTGACTTAATACACTTTGACTTTGAGCATTAATATAGATATAGTATGTTTTTAATAAAAAAGGATTATAATTGTATTCATGGTAGGGAGTATGCCCACCTTGCCGAACTTAATGCATTTTTACTTGTTTTTTTAAAATTTGGTAAGGCATTGCTTCCGGCATATGCTCAAGAAGTAAAGTCGGATGATCTATTTATATAAGAGCCATAGACACTGGCCACACTTGGCATGGATGGTGGAGGTTACAGGTGTAATCACTATGCAAAATTTGATCAAATGAAATAATAATTGCGCCCTCTAGACACTTAGGGAGTAGAATCGGGAGGTCGTATTATAGGGAGTTGGAGGTGTTAGGAGAAACTATGCAAAATTTCACCCAAATTGGATAAGAATTTCGCCCTCTAAAGGCCCCAGAATTACAATTGGGAGATCGGTGTATATAGGGGCTATAAACGGTTATGGACCGATTGAGATTTCACTGTACAAAAATGTTGGATGTCATTAAAGAAACCGAATAGCAAAATTTCAGCCAAATCGGATAATAATTGCTCCATCTAAAGGAACAAATCAATTCAGGAGATCGGTTTATATGGGGGCTTTATAATAAGACCTGCTATCATGAATACATATAATCGGAGGTGAATATTGCTTGATGTTGTGAACGTATTTGTTCAAATAGAACTTAAATAAGACCTACATTTGCAACATATATTAGGAACTAGAAGAAAGAAGAAAATTTTAAAATAAATAGTCAATTTAAAAGGAGCGAAAAAAAGTGTCGGAGCGAAGCGGAAAATTTTTGCTGAAGAGGGTGTGGAAAAATGTACCCACTACGTCTCCCTGGTTAGACCGCACATCATGCACTGGGTATAAACTGCAGTCAGGCCTAAATGCTATATGGTGTTGTGGTCTAAAGGACGGCGCTTCTATGTACACCTACTGTTCAATACTTAGCCGGATCCAAAGGATGGCTTGTTTCAGACAGTGTGGATAATATATTGCGTGAGTCGTTTTTGATAATAATTACTTTACAGCTATTCCTATAGAACCGATTGGAACTGCGATATCTCAGATAATAGAAGTTACATAGATGGATGGTTGCAAACTAGACGAACAGGTGGGCTATGGGGTGTACTCTGAAGAACAAAGGCAGGTCATATCGAAAAGGTTACCCGAACACTGCAGTGTGTATCAAGCGGAGGTCCTTGCAATTAAAGAAGTGGTGGAATGGCTAAGATATAACATCATAACGACATAAATACCTTACAAAAGGGGAGCTGAAATCTGTGGGTATGCCTTGGCTAGGATTTCAGGATCAGACCCGAAGGGCAACGAATGATAGATGGTCACAAAAGTGGGGCTGTGAACATTCTAAAATGATGTGGCCTAATCTAGACTTGAAGAGGTCTACTGCTCTGCTGACGCTGGCTAGAACAGACGTCTCTGTCATTATATCCGTCGTGAATGGTCACTGTGTAATCGAAAACATGCTGACAGACTGAAGGTACCATGTAACTACTTCAGCAGAGACTGTGAGAACGTCGAGGAAGAACAGACTAAAAAACATCTGATGTCCCTCAATCACAGGCAGCCAAAAGTAGTTTCATTTTAAATTCTCATTTCTTTGGGAACTTGTCTGATTTAGCGGATGTCAAAATTCGCAAGTTGTTGGGCTTTTTTAAGCGGTATGGATGGTTCAACGGTAGGAACTAGAAGGCATCTTCCTTCTCCTGTTGTCTTTCAATTGGTTTTAAATTACTTATATTTCCATAAAACTTAACGCAAACATACTGAAAACATTATGCAACTACAATTGTAGAACTAAAAACAGAAATACGAAGAGATTTCTACGTTATTGCAGTTGTAAACATTTTTATTTCATTGTCAATTTTATTGTATTTGCGTTTTAAATTTTTAATTCATTAATTTTCGTCAACCAAAAAATAATGTATGCCGTCCTCCAAAATTACAATCTTCAAAAAGAAAATTCTTAAAGAACAAACACTCTAGAAAGCCTTTTCATTCAACTAACCCAAGATGCCCACTAATTGATGTTATATATCCTAGCGGCAAATGGAAGTATAATATAAAACTTGCTCTCATAGAAAAATGTCTGCATACTAATAGGATTTGACAAAAATATTTCTAATTTTAGCACAATTACTTACCTAGATGGTTTCCCTTACTATTAAGAAAAAAATTTAAAGCCCTTCAGGAGTAGGTTCAAAATGGGCTCCAAAGACCCAACAGCTGCGAAGCTGGTATCAGATCGTAGCATGTTGTCCGCCCCTCCTGTAGGTGTGGGTGCCTTGGCACCGTAGTCGAAAGTAATGCTTCAAGCGCACAACCAGTCGTCAGACTAACAATTGAGACAGAATCTAATAAACCAGAGGGATGCGCAGATCGTCCTCAGACTTTAAGTAAAGGTGGTGTTTTCGATTCAGATTCAGACAGCGACAATAAGCGCGCACGGCCCTTGAGTCTTCATGGAAGACTGTGACTTCCAAAAGGATTCCATAGCCATCACGGTAGGGGAAGATGGTCGCTCAGAATGGCAAGGAGCCGCCCTCTTACGTCAGAGTGGCAAGGAAGCACAACAGAGATGAGATGACTAATGCAGTCATCGATATCGGCAGTGCATCCGGTAGGATTCCACCAGATCATCGGTCCCAAGTGGAGCATCTGGTAAACGAATGGGCTTTTGAATATGTGTTGAACTCTCAAGAGGGTCCACTCATACAAATTATGAG
This sequence comes from Stomoxys calcitrans, assembly GCF_963082655.1. Taxonomy (NCBI): domain Eukaryota; kingdom Metazoa; phylum Arthropoda; class Insecta; order Diptera; family Muscidae; genus Stomoxys; species Stomoxys calcitrans. The sequence goes on from NC_081555.1 coordinate 68,855,101, forward strand.
CTCCGAATATAGGGGGGACATCGTAACGCTGCAGCAGAATGTATTTATACCGTCAAAAACCTCCTTGGAAGTATCCACACTCCTTGGGCGCAAAGCTCGCCCTTGCGAGAAATATGGACATTCCCTAGCTCCGAAAGGCGTCTTCATCAAGGGTGAGGTCGGCAAATTCGCAACGGAACGCATAATGGAAGTCTTAAACAACCAAATCTCAAGTCTCCATGACAAGTTTGGCTAAGGCTGAAGGCCAGGCCAAGATTGTCTTTCATAGTAACCTCATAGTAACCCATTAGGCGGTGCAGTGGAAAGACACTCAATACCGTCTAACGAATAGGGGGTCGACGACGAGGCAGTATCCAACACTCTCACAATTGAGAAGACAAGGAGAAGCAAATATCCTAATACAAAAACATCAAACAGTGCAGGGACGAGAGACTCAACACAGCTTAACGAACAGGGACCTGACGATGGAACCATCAACGAATTTCTCAAGATTCGGATGACTAGGTTAGATAAAGGTCGCAATATTTAGACGGGAGAAAATCGAAGAAAACTAGTAAAAAGTATAAATCTTGAAATGGTAAGAGCTGAGGTGTTAGCGAGATCGTATGAATAATTTCAAGCCCCTATGTTTCCGGACGCCTTTTAGCAGGCCACTAAATTGGTCACCTCGGTATTTCGAAAAATTGTTTGGGCTGCCAAATCTTCATTTGTGGTCCGATTTTTAAATTTCTTTTCTTTTCTTGCTGGATAGTCCTCAAAAATTCCTACAAAAGCATATACAATATTTCACAAATAAAAATTAAGATATTTAAGATATTTTTTTAGTAAAAACCAATCAATGTAAATATTTTTTTTTGACCAAAAATGCAAAAACTACACCTTTTTCACATTTTTTGATTTCCTACCTGTATAATTTTTAACTGAATAATCAGATGTGTGCTCTTTTTTCGAAACGTGTCGAGGATACCATGAAAAGAGTAGGACATCCAGCGAACTGCTCAAGTGCAAACAAAACGCATATGTCAAGGGAAGGTCGGTGGAGACTGCCCTGCACGAGATTCTACATAAAAAAGAAGAAACCTTCCATGCCAAGACGAACACATTGGCTGTATGGTTAGGGCTTTTAAGGGCTTTTAACAATGTGCGGACCGAAACACTGATCCAATCCTTAGATCACTGCCGGATGCTTACAGACTGAATAAAACATATGCTGAGGAACAGGTGGATAAAGTGTGAAACTTATGACATAAATATATGGAAGAAAGTGGCACAAGGCACGGCACTTAGGGCATTTTATCGCCACTCTTACGGGTGACCATCATAAATGACCTATTGTGGATGCTGACTGAGACGGGATTTCAACCCGTCTTCTATGCAGCCGATGTTGTAATACTTTTAAGTGGCAATAATGCGAATCAGCTATGCAGAAGGGCCGAAATGAGCTTGCAGATGACATACGACTGGGTTAGACCCAGCGGTCTCAATGTTAACCCCGAGAAGACTGTAATATGCCTGTTCACTAGCAAGACGAAGGTGGGCCAATTTGACGCGCCACGTTTCCTCAATAAGACGATTTCGATATCTAACAAGTTCAAATGCTTAGGTGTGATCTTGGACTGGAAACTGAATTGGAAGTGTCACATTTAGGAGCGTATTGAGAAGGCTCACAGATATTGGGCACTGTGTAGACGGGCCGTTGGCTCAAAATGGGGCCTGAATCCGAGAATAGTGGACTTTCTCCAAGAGCGTGTTTAGACCAATACTTAATTACGCTTCCGTAGTTTGGCGGACTGCGATGGAGAAAAGTGCAACGTAAGGCTAATACAACAGGTTCAGAGAACTAGTATTCTTGGCATAGGTGGAGCGATGACTCCACGCCTACTAGGGCACTGGAGACTATTATATATATCCGATCCATAGGTATACAGATTAAGTGTAAGGCAGGCACTGCGGCTATGAGACTTAAGGCGATGGAAAAGTGGATAGAAGATAGGAGCAGGTCATACCACAGTGGTATAATAGAGGCAACGATAGAAAACGCGGATGGATTAGAAGAGGTTTTCGATCGGATACCTGAGATCGATACTTAAGGTCGAGTGCGAGGCAGTGCTGCCAGCGGCACAGTCTTGGATTAACGGAACTCTGGTATTGCCATCTGGGAGATCATGCTATGCAGATGGATCAAAGCTAGAAGACCGTGTAGGCCTAGTCTACATTGAGAATCCAAGAACTAAAATCTGTTTTAGACTTCCTGAACATAATACGGTCCAGATATCCGGGCGATCACGGAATGCGTAATTTGGTGTGAGGACGTCAAGTGTGAACATCTTTACGGCAGTAAAATGACCATCAGGGCAATAACAACCAGGACGGCAAGGTCACGAACAGTTTTGGAGTGTAAAAAGGTAGGATGGCACAATCCACAGCGTTTTGGGGCCGGGTCATTGCGGAGTAAGGGGGAATGAAAGAACAGATTATGTGGCAGTGAAGCCCGGAGGACTGTCGTCAATTAACTTGGTTAAAACAATTAAGGATTTTGTAAGAAGCACGGAATTCCTAACTTATATTTTCTTTTTGAGGTTACTTTTTAGTTTTTGAGCGCACAATTAACCGATTACTGGCTTAGGTGTATGTCCATAGTGGCATGGGGCTGATTAATATCGGCACCCTCTTTTCAAACTAACCTCACCTTACCTAGTGAGTTTGGAATTTTTTGAAAACATGCAATTTGACTCTTCAAATTTCATTAAATTCTCAACATTTTTTCTTTGAAAAAAGGTTTTTTTGGAAGGAAATCAAAAATTGAAATATTTCATGTTGAATATTTCCTAAAAAATATTCCACTGTGTCCAAATATACGTTCAAAACCATAGAACTAATAAATTTCTACGAGAATCAACGTTGCTTGCCATTGACTGATAGGTTTCGACCCTTAACCACTATGAGCCCCGCATCAACAAGCAAAATGTTTTATTTAAAGACAACTTTTAAATATATATTTTTTTTAATTAAAATAATAAAACTAGAATTAAGAGAAAACTTAGATAGAATTATGTCTTAGAGAAATTTTTGTTTAGTGTTAAACGTCTTTCGGAACAAATTTCATTAATAATTATTTTGCAAAAATATACATGAAGGTTTTGGCTTAACGAAAGTTTTTAAAAAAAATTGTCTAAAACAATCTCAAAAATTTTATCAATTGAAAAAAATTAACATTAAAAAAATAATTGAAATTTTGTCGTTTAAAAATTGTCGACCTTAAAAATAATTTCGAGATGGGTCCGTCCCTGGCTGATGTTTGGTAGTTAGAGAATGTTACACTGAAATTTTTTCTTTATAAACTGTTTTATTAAATTATTGTTTTTTGTAAGAATTTCATTACAGTTTTGTCCTTAGAAAAAATAATTTTGAGACGCCCCTGTCCTGAAATTAATTTTGTCTTTATAGAATATATTACAAAAATTAAATTTTGTCATCAAACAAAATTTCACTAAAATTTTGGGTCTAGAATAAATGTAAATATTTAGTTGTTTTTTTTTGGACAAAATAACTTTAGGTTGGCTCGGGCCCGATAGCCCCCGCCCCTGCCAACGTCCCTGGTAATGCATCAAATATCGCCAATCTCAATCTTCGCTTACCACTGCAGAAAATTTTTTGGACAAACATGCATAATGGTCACTCCATAAGCCCATCGAGTTAACATGTCGATTTACCTTCTGCCATCAGCATGTTATTCATAGCGACGTCAGCAAGAGATCTTGAGCCAACAATACTTATTTTCTCCTTAGTTATATCCTTATTAAATAAAGTTTTAGACCAGGAAATTACTGTGCAAGAAAAAGTTTTATGACTCTGTTCAAGAAAAGTTTTATGACTCTTACTATCGGTTAACTGTGAACACTCAACCTCACAACCTACATTTTTCTAATTGTTTCTTATATGAACACTCAAAATATTAAAAACAAAAAGAAAAAACTAATATCCCTCTGTCAGCATCGTTCTATATAACTAGCCAGTTTCGTTTCATTTAGATGTTGTTGTCTTTGGCAATAATTTAAAATTAATGTGCGATTAATTTCAGCCATTTTGTGCGTTTAATGTCAAATTATTGTGATGAGCCTCATCAAAGTACTCATCGCCATCGTCGCCGTGATCATCCTCAATGTCGCTAAAATGCTTTGAGGCTCTAATTTTGCGATGTTCATAAAAACGACATGTTTGTGTCTTAAGTCTTTTGTTTCGATTGACTTTAATCTTCAAATAAAGCCAACGACAACCTACCGCGGCGATGCCACCCATTAAAATAACAAAGATAATTATTTCACATGTTAAGACCATAGTTTATGAAGCCATTATTAGACAAATAAACTAACAAAAAATAACAACTTCAACTTCTCATAATACAATTTTGGTAATAAAGAAATTTATGAAATTTAAATAAAAATTTTTTCAATTTCACTTTAGCAGCTCCCAGCTTATCTTCATTGGCAATACGATAGAGCACAAGCGAAGCCATACAAATCTATATTTGTCGCATGACAATCTCTATAGATCATTAACAAAGCCAACAAATTAATCTTGATTCCGAACGAAGCAGCCAGCCAAGCAACACAGAAGACTGGAAAACGATTAACATAATTAATTAATGGTAATTTTGTTGTCGTTCACAAGCGGGCGACAAGCGATAGTAGCGGCAACAGCAGCAACTAACACTAGGGCTCTACCAGCAGCACTGTGGTACTCTGCTACTCATTGGCAACAAAATTAAAAAAAAGAAAAAAATTTGCATAAAATATGTAGACAAGGCATGTGCGTGTGTGGGCAGTGGGCAGCAGTAGTAGGTAGCCAGTGAGGAGTCATCTGGTCATCACTTGGCTTCTGTTGTTGCTACCAGTGTTGCCGCTTATTGAATTTTCTTCAACATTTGATGGATTAATTTTCTTTTGACTTAATTACTTTGTGTGGTGCAAGTGTTATTCTAACCAAATGACGAAACGCGTCCCACAATAGTTGGTGTGTGTTGCGATCTCTGACAAAAGAGCTCCTTTTAGAAGAGAAACAAGCAAAATTGTAAAATTAAATGATCTTCGTCCTAACAGGCAGCAAATACTTGAAAATAAAAATTCGGACTCTGCCGAGACGGGACTCAAACCTGGGCACACGACTTCTAAAATATGTTCAGAATCATATGTATGCAATGAGAGTAGTTTAATTGTGTACACAAGAAATCTGTCATTACACAAACACATGCATTGAGAAAAGAATAACTAACACTAACTAACGCACGATCTAGGCGGCCGGTCCCGAATCTGAAATAAAATGTTCACCGAGCTCGCTTCTCAATAAGTCGATTGTTATGCGTTCTTTGTGACATGTGGCACCGTCTTGTTGAAACTACATGTCATGCAAGTCCATCTCTTGTATTTTGGCCAAAAAAAAGTTGAATATCATCTCACCATTCACAGTTACGATACGATTCGCATCATCTTTGAAGAAGTACGGTCCAATGATGCCACCAGCCAATAAACCCCACCAAACTGTGCCTTTTGTGGATACATTGGTAGCATAGCTTCTGGCTGATCTTCACTCATAAATCGACAATTCTGCTTATTTACTTACCCAATGAGCCAAAAATTAGCTTCGTCGCTCAATGGATAAAGTGCGCGACTAACTTTTTTAAATGAGCACTCATTTTGATAATAAAATTCAATAACCTGCAAGCGTTGTTCGTTTGTAAGAACATGGTTAAATTATAGACCAAACTGAAGATTTTTGACAATGAGACAAAACACGAAACGTGCGTGAACTGTTCCAAACAAATGTTGCCAAAAATATAAAGCTAAAAATTTACTCTTTATTTGCTACAAAATAGCATAGTTATTGTAGCATTGATTTTCCGCCTAGATTTCTAAAATGAAAATAAACAAAAACAAGTAAAATCGTGCTAAGTTCGGCCTCCTTCATGATTGATGTCGTTTTTATATTATTGAAATCACCTTCAATGTCTGGAAATACTACCATTATATATTCCCTGACAGGGAGAGAACCGTCAATGTAGCAGACATGTCGTGAAGGGCTGTGTCAGTGGACTTGTCTTTACTATATGCATGATGCTGCCGCGACAGGCGATCTCCACTGATCTTTGCCCTAATATATGTTTCTATCTACCTCTCGAGAGTCTTCAGCATACAGGATGACAGACTAATAAGACGAAAATCTTTCGTGTGGTATGGTTTTCTTGCTTTCAGAATGAAAATGATCTTCAAGCAGAGTATATCTCCCTAAGCCAAGGAACCAGTCTTGTAATCCAACCGGTGATACATCATCAGGACCTGGCGACTTATAGGACTCGAAACTTCTTATCGCCCAAAGGATTTTCGGCTCAGACACAATTTCCCTAATAACCTCCGACGAATGCATACCAGTGACAACCTCTTCTGTCTCCACGTTGTCTGTTGAAGAATTACGCGGGAAATGTGTATCAACGAGTAGTTCTAGTGTTTCCTCACAAGATATTGTCCATACATTCTCTGACTTCCGAATATATTCATCGTAATAGATCTAGAGCACAGAATCTTCCTTAGTTTAGAGGCCTCAGATGTATCCTCCACGGAGCTGCAGGACTTGTTCTAGGCCAGGACTTCTTCTGGGTCTTTCTCAGCTAGCCCTTATATTTTCTTAGCTCAGCCTTATAGATGTCCCAATCGTGTAGTGCTTTTGTGGCTCTTGCACTGTTGAAAAGTTTTCTGCAGTCCTTCCTTAGACCAACCAGCTCTGCGATCCACCATGGCGGTCGTTGTTTGCCCCTTGGCTTGGCATTAGGGCATGCTGACACAAGCGATTCATGCAGGGCCCTCGTGATCCGCTTGACCACTATGTCTATGTCCTTCGTAGTTTCCACTTACTTTTTGGTCTAAAAGAATTTGTGCCTAAATTTATCCCAATACGCCTTTCTTCTGTTTATCCGAGGAACCACTTCTGCAGTATTTTCTCTAAGGCTGAAACTAATATAACTATGATCAAATAAGCTGTGGTCATCCAATACTTCCCAGTCGCATATTCTTTCACTTATATCTTCTGATACAAAGGTAATATGTAGTACCTCCTGCCTGTTCCTGGTAATAAAGGTCGGTTTTCCCCTTTATACAAATCGCCAGATTGCAACTTATAACATATTTGATAAGCTGCTCACCCCTTTCGTTGACATCCGAATTTTCCATATTTGGTGATGAGTACTAGCATCACTTCCTACAAAGAATCTCTTTTCCCCTGCAGGAGCGGCTTCAACCAGAAACTTAAGGCTTGAAGGCGACATCTCTGAATCGTGTGCCATATATAGGGAAGTCAGCCAGTAATGAGACTTATTAATTTCAAGTTTCATTACTGTCTGAATCATCAGAGCTTAGCGCCGGAAGAAGAAAAAAAAAATTTACTACTCTTTGCAAGAATACAGGTTCTGTGTCTCCCATTCCCTGTACGCTTGAGTAGTATAAAACCAGGAATTCTTAGTCAATCATGAAGGAGTTGGAGTTTCTAGGCATCAACTCTACCGTAAGAAAGTTTATTAATAACTTACTTACTAAAAGATGCCTTACAGAAGGCTTGGGACCTGTAGGTCGAAAGAGATAGGTCAGCAGGGGAACACCTCAAGAAGGTGTACGGTCTCCTCTACTTTGAAATATAATCACAAACAAAATGTTATTGTCCCTGGAAGAAGAACGTGTAAAAGTGGTCGCGTTTGTTGATGACGTGACAATTGCCGTTAGGGAAGAGTTTCGCAGCACTTAGGAAGCGAAGTGGGCTACCGAAAGTGGTCTAGGCGTAAATCTGTGCAAGAAAGAAGTAGTTTTTTTCAGCAGGAGATACAAGTTACATACAGTGGCACCTGTCTCCTTGGTTGGAGAGAATGTTACATTTACCAAAGCGCAAATACCCGGGTGTTTTACTGGACAGGAAATTTAACTTCAAATTCAACATTATGGAAAGGGCAAGTAGGGAACTCTTGCCTACACACCTGCAAGAGCTGTTGGCAAAAATTGGGGGCTTAAACCGCGAGTTGTTCACTGGGTACGTACTGCAATTTCCATACCTATAATTCTATAATTCAATACTCAAGCAGATCCAAAGGAAGGTCCGTTTGTGCATCACAGCAACAAAGTACCAGAGAATTGTACAGCGGACGATCTTGCGAGACTAGGAACTACCATACACATTCCAGACAAACTGGAATTTGTGGGTATGCCTATAGCGACAGGTAAGCTAAGGCTTCAGAATGGGCCCCGAAAGGCAACGAATTATAGATGGTCACAAATGATGGTCATTTCAAAATTATGTTGCCAAACCTAGAGTTGAAGAGGTCTACCGCTTTGCTGTCGCTGGCTGGAACAGACGTCTCAGGGCGTTCCGAGCCTTGGCACTATCTATTTTGTTAAATCCCCATTTAGTACCAGACCGAATTTATCTGGCTCTTTCTCTATATTTTCAAAGCTGCAGTTACTGATTTCGATGGCCTACCCATAATATCGATGTCGTCAACATTCTGAATGCAGCGATTGTTGTTGTGATAGTGCACCATGCCTATTTACATCTGCATCTCGAACAATATTCTCTAGCATAATAATAATAAGGAGAACACACGATAAGCTGCTTCACTGTCTAACATATCGTTTGATATTCCACCTTTCGGAGAAGTTCTTCCTTCAGTTAGCGTCATTCTGCTAAATCTAATACAAAATTCGCAACCCATCGTCTCTCGCTTCCTTCAGTTTCTTTAGCCGGGTTACTTCTGCTAAATAGACGTTTCTCCTCTCTCATTTTTCCCAAAACCTCTTCGCCTCCGCACTGCTACTGACTGAAGGGTGGGTACGCGTACCGCATTCTTGGCTTCAGATACATTCCGGCACTTATGGTCGCCTCATGGGTTCCTTGGGTCAGACTATAAGTAACCAAATTAATCAAAGATATTCTCCCTTCCTATCCTGGCATTAAAACCTTCTGTGTTCTCTCTAAGTGCTCGTAAAATATATCCTTGGTTTGTTTTCCTTTGTCTTCACCCGAGGCATGAAAAAAAAAGGTTTTGGCTATTCGTTTAAGCCACCGAAGGCAATCTTGAGATTAGTTGTTTCAGTTTCAACTAACCACAACATCACAATCAAATGCATGTCTTGGTATCATGGCAGTATAATACAGTGTGCCACCCTTCTGTGTTGCTGTGACACCTCTCCAATCCATTGTATTCACTGTAAAACGGCCCTTAATGTCGGCCTTGTACCTATCCAATACATCCGCAATGATGATAGAGTCCCTTCTCTGTATATAGTTCGAACATTCCAGGTGCAGATTTACAAATCATTGCAAGAGTCACCATCATTAGGGAGTTCGTTTTTCTAATATTCCACTTTTTCAGAGCATTCGATATTTTCTACGACTTTTCATTTGGATTTTGCGGGACATATTAGTTAGTTCACTATCTTTAACGGTCGTTAAAGACAACTTCATCAGTTAGCACCACGTGTTCTCAATTAAGATGAGGGTGAAACTAATGGTGATTTCGATACTGAAACAAATGAAACACTAAAGCATTTTTCAAATGTCATTTTTCAAATGTCGCCCCAACCTTCGCATAGTGTTACCCTTTTTGCATTTTCAATCGAACATGTTCATATGTAGTCATTTCAACCAAATAATACGGTAAAAATCGCATCCTCATCTTCGAACGAAGAACTCTCTAGCGAAGCATCTAATATGCCGTTAGCTGGATAAAACGTATTCACTTTTCCATTTTATTTAGTTGTTTTTTATTTTTTTTTTGCAGCTTTTTTTAAAACATTAAACAAGTTTTGTCTTCTTCTGTTCAAACAAAATTTGCTTGAATAAAAGCCGCTGATTTAAAGTGCGATATTCTCCACTTAGCACGTTGTAAGAAATGCAAAATTTTTTCACTCTCTGTAGGCAAGACCATTACAAACGAACAATATTTCTCAAAATCGGACGAACATATACATGGGAGCAATGGCTAAATCTGAACCAATTTCGACTTTGAAGTTAACCAGTAATTATTAAATTCTTCTTTCCAAATTTCGAGAAAATCGGTTAACAAATGACCATTTTATTGCTATGTTACTGTAAATCGGACGAACATATATATGGGAGCTATATCCAAATCTGATCCGATTTCTATGAAATTCACCATTAATATCGAGTCATAAGAAATTCCTTCCTGTCAAATTTCGAGAGAATCGGTTAACAAATGAGTTGCTGTATTACTGCAAATCGGACGAACATATATATGGGAGCTATATCCAAATCAGAACCGATTTTTTCCAATTTCAGTAGGCTTCGTCTCTAGACCGAAAAACATGCTTGTATCAAATTTTAAGACGATCGGATGAAAATTGCGACATATAGTTTGTATACAGATTAACATGGACAGACAGACAGACGAATATAGCTAAATCGAATCAGAAAGTGATTCTGAGTCGATCGGTATACTTATCAATGGGTCTCTCTCTCTCTCTCTTCCTTTTGGGTGTTACAAACAAATGCACTAAGTTATAATACCCTGTACCACAGAATGGGTGTTGGATATAGAAATGCTACACTTTTTTGCACAATCGAAATCACCAAAAGATTAGCCTGGACTTTGCCAACTAAAAGCAACCTGGTATCACTTATGCCTTACCTCACCCTTACCTTTAAACTAACAAAAAAAGACGGAAACCGGAGATCCTAATTTCTCGTCTCGTCTCTCGTGAAATATGCCTGCCTACTAATTTTTGTACAGAAAAGAAAAGAAATTATAAATGCATATTGCATTTGCTTTTCATTGTTCAACTATGTAGGCATTCATAATTTGGAAGCATTTTTTAAGTTTTTGAAAGCAGAAAAAACTTATTGGCAACTCTAAATGCTTCTCTTCTTTAAGCCCAGCACAAATCGATCGAATCGAAATGTAGTGAAAAATGAAAACCAGAAGTCCGCTAAGACATTTGTTAATGGCTGACGACGATGCTGTTGCCGATCAAGATGGAGATGAAGAATCCACAAAAGTCATTGGTTTAATAATGTTATTATGCAAAACTTGCCTGTAAGGGAATTGATAAATCAATTGTTTCCTCCTTCCCCATATGAGCATCACAAGAAAAGAAAGTCGTTGTGTCTGCCTTGCTCGCGGACATGATTTGACAAATGTGAACAATATTCATCGACTCATTTAAAAAAAACAAAAACAAAAACGTCAACGAAAACGAAAACCAACGAGATCCAAATTCAGAAAAAGACGATGGATGGAATATTTATTTAATTTAGCTACCATATTTACCACCATTGAAGACATTTGCATGGGGTTATGGAAAACATGATCTGTGGCTTTCCTCCCCAACGTTTTTCATGATAAGTTTTTTACCATTTTCTGTAATTAAGTTATCCCTCTTTTTTCATCTTCGTGTGGCATTTATTCGAACCGTTGAATTCAGCAAGCAACAGTAGGTTGATTCTCTTGCCATCTTTTCATAGGCGCTAAGATCAAAAACCAACAAAGTCTGTTGCTTTTTTATGGGCATGTGCAACAATATTGACGTCAATATGAGCCATAAATTGTTGTTCGTATGTTGGCGTTACTGGGACCTCAAAATGGTCCTCGACAAACAGCCAACCAAACAACCCAACAAACACTCATCCGCTATCCATCCATCCATCCTCATATTGAATTAATTCGTTTAGCCATTCCGACCGTTTGTCCGTCCATCGCTTCGCCTGTCTGGGTGTTTGTCTTACGTGTTTGAGTTAAACTCTTTTAATATGGCAATTTAAAACTAATTGCTGTTGTTAAATAAGTCTTAATAAGTAAGGTTTACTCAACAAAACGTTTCAGTTTCATTTTCAATATCAACCTCAGAGCATGCGTGCAAGCGTTTTGTGCTAGCGTTTTTTGTTTCTTCTTCTTCTTTTTTTTTCTTCACCCTGTGCCGCATATGGTGTGAAATGCATATTTTAACATTGATGAGCTTCCAAGGCATAGGGTGCTCACACACACCATCGTCTGCTTATACTCACGATGTGAACCCTCATATACACATAGGGAGAAACTAAGAGATTATGACTTTAAGGATATGTTCATTACTAGCAGCAACTTTTCTTAGTATCCAGGTGTGGCATTGACACAGCGATGGGCACACTAACACAGTTGAAAATTAAAAATTGTGTTTGTATGAGGGGCAGTAAGACCCGAACAATCGACCAAGTGTAGAATAACAACAATGAGTCGACCGAAAAAAGTACACGAAGTTGCTTACACGGTACGCTTCGGGCATAGGAGTTTATGTGCGGTTGTGCATTGTTGCCCATCATTTTTTCCACATACAGAATGTATATATATATGCATGGCAAAATTAGCTAGGTATATATGACAAGCAAATGTTGCGATACGCCCAGACGTTTCCATAAACATAGAAGGTCAACATAAACGTCGTAGTTTTGAGTGGGCGGGCACACATACACATTTAAAAATTTTAATTATAATTTTTGTCAATGAAATTTTTCGTATTGTTCACTTTTCGAAAAAAAAATCGAAGGAGTTTAAAAATTTTAAAGTTATCGAAAAAAAAGTGTTATATATTATCCACATAAGTCCTAATACCCCACCGTGCGATGTTCCGAAAGTCACCACTTAGGACATAGAGAGAACATTCTTCAAGCTGCTGATCTCCTAGATCTAGTTTCGAGATTGGAAACTAACTTCAGCCTGTAAATGGCCTACAACATATCAACTAAAGTTGTGCGATGAGCTTGACAAAAACAAGGCAACATGAACCGATGTTAATAGTTATATTAAGGACCCAAGCCGACAACATGACTGGAAGAATATATTGTGTTTTATACACAAGAAACGAGATAAGTCAGTAAACTACAATGGAATAAGTCTCCTTCACATTCTATACAAGGTGTTTTAGAGCCTATTGGTTTGAAGACTAAGACCTTAAGTCAACAAAATAATAGGATCTTATTTATGAGGGTTCAGACCAGTTAAATCCCCTTATACCTAGTAGCGAGAAAGGTCGTCACTTACCATCTTTTTCTTGACAACAATGCCGCTTTTCACAACCCTGTACGTTCAAAGGTGTTTCAAGCCATGTCTGAGTTTGGCATACGACTCTGCAGGTTGGCTCTATCTGACACACTTTCTTCAGTAAATATGTCGAATAAGTTTCTTTTACCACAAAAGGCTTCAGAGAGGTCGAAAAAATATCGTGTGATCTTTTAATGTCCTGCTGGAGACGATTATACGAAATGCAAAATAGGTAAGGCACACATGTTGCTCACCTTTGGCGACGACATCGATGTTATAGTTTCGAGATTGGAAACTAGCTTCAGCCTGTAAATGGCCTACAACATATCAACTAAAGTTGGTCTAAAAGTAAATGAAGTTAATGCATCAACTCCCAAAACTTCCTGTAAAATTGGGCAAACAGGGGAATTCGGGAACTAAAACTTTGGGATAATTGTTAGCTATTTTATCTGTCGCGGCACCAGCATAAAAGAAACGAGTGACATGAGTTTAGAAATGAATCCAGGAATAATATTGGCGAATGGTTTCTCCTTCTCACTAAGAAGGCAGTTTAGATGCAAAAAGGTGGCTCTTGACAAGCAAAAACAACCTACACAAGACACTGATAATAAACATGTTGTTATTTACATATCGAAGGCATATCATTACAGAATTTATGGCAAAGGAAGCCTTGAGAAGCTTCAAACCATTTAAATCACCCGGACCTGATGGAATATTTCGTTAGTACAGAAGTAGAACGACTATCTGGCGCCCCATCCGGCCACTATTTTCACGGAGTGCTTAGGACCTGCATATACTCCAAAAACCTGGCAGGAGGATAGGGTGTTACTTATACCCAAGCCCGCCACGGCAAGGTATGCGACACGAAAGGCCTACAGACGTATAAGCCTTACGTCTTTTCTACTCAAAACCATGAACCGTATTGTGGGCATTTTATCGTTACTGCTATGGATAACCACCACAAATAACCTGTTATGGTAAAACAGATTTCCTGTGAAATATATTGCGCTGAAATAGTGTAATGCAGAAAAATGCCGGATGTGAACAAATAGAATGGATGGCAACAAATTGGAGGACATTGGCGAATGTAATCGTGGTATTTATACATACATATAAATAATTTTATCTTATTTTATTATCCATATATAAATTATATTGACTTGGGCGCTGAGTATGGATGATAACACATGTGGATCTAGATTTCGTAGTATTTCACGCAAAATGCTAAGATTGGAATTTATTACGATTCATTTTAAATACGTATGTATGTACATAAATTATATTGTTTATATTACCCTTTACAGACGGTATCGCCGACAACAAATAGAGCCTGAAAATGTAATCATTAAGAAAAAAATTTTCAGCAGTATATTTCATGTTTTATCCGCAATTTAATCCAATGAAATAAAACGTTTTTTTTAAGGTGAAAAATTTCAATTACTTATTTTTATTAAAAGAGTAAAAACGTCATTTAAAAGAAATGGCAAATTTCAAATGAATGGTTTATTGAGTTAATAAACACCTTAACTGGAATTTTTGAGTATATAATAAAGCCAAATTGCAAAATGGGTAATCAATGATACAAATTACTTTATAGATCCGATTTTAGCAAACTTTTTAATTGAATGTACAAATTACTCAATTAATTAACATAATTTTTCATTTTTATACCTACTGTGGTAGTACATTTGCTTGTAATACCCAGAAAGCAGAGAGATAGACCTATTGATAAGTATACCGATCGACTCAGAATCACTTTCTGATTCGATTTAGCTGTGTCCGCCTGCCCATGTTAATTTGTATACAACTACAGGTCGCAATTCATTTTCATCCTATCGTCTTAGAATAATCGGTTCAGATTTGGATATATCTCCAATGTGCATCGGATTTGCAGTAATAATCCAATAAAATGGTCATTTGTTAACCGATTATCTCGAAATTGTGTACAAGGTTTCCTCGACGACGTACATATATATATATATATAAAGGGTGATTTTTTTGAGGTTAGGATTTTCATGCATTAGTATTTGACAGATCACGTGGGATTTCAGACATGGTGTCAAAGAGAAAGATGCTCAGTATGCTTTGACATTTCATCATGAATAGACTTACTAACGAGCAACGCTTGCAAATCATTGAATTTTATTACCAAAATCAGTGTTCGGTTCGAAATGTGTTCAAATTTTGACAAATTTTGTTCAGCGATGAGGCTCATTTCTGGTTGAATGGCTACGTAAATAAGCAAAATTGCCGCATTTGGAGTAAAGAGCAACCAGAAGCCGTTCAAGAACTGCCCATGCATCCCGAAAAATGCACTGTTTGGTGTGGTTTGTACGCTGGTGGAATCATTGGACCGTATTTTTTCAAAGATGCTGTTGGACGCAACGTTACGGCTAATGAACACATTTCGAACCGAACACTGATTTTGGTAATAAAATTCAATGATTTGCAAGCGTTGCTCGTTAGTAAGTCTATTCATGATGAAATGTCAAAGCATACTGAGCATCTTTCTCTTTGACACCATGTCTGAAATCCCACGTGATCTGTCAAATACTAATGCATGAAAATCCTAACCTCAAAAAAATCACCCTTTATATATATATATATATATATATATATCAATGAATATTAAGATTCATAAGAAAAACCCTCTTGCCAAATTTCGTGAGAATCGGTTAACAAAAGAGCCATTTATTGCAATATTTCTCAAAATCGAACGAACATATATATGGAACTATAACTACATCTGATCCGATTTTGATGTTCGTCCGATTTGAAATTTAGCAGGGAGGATTTTCTCGTGGTTATCGACATTACTTGTGAATTTCATAAAAATCGGTTCAGATTTAAATGTAGCTGCCATATGTGTATATCAACCGATTTTCACTTCTATCTAAGAAGTTTGGTCAAAATCGGATCAGATTTTGTTATAGCTCCCATATATATGTCATCAATAAACTTGGTGAAGCCGAAGCCTTTCGGCGCAGTTCGAGTTAATGGCGTGATCGCCGAACCAAAATGTAATACTGAGGAACAGCGAAACGGTCGGTAGGATGACGAAAGTTTTATGGGGAGATCCGGGCTATAAGAAGACGATGCTATTTCTGAAAGGAAACAGGAAGGAGGTCAGTGTAGCTTTCGGTATCATGTGGGGAGGATGATAGTAATCCCAGGATGGGACGAAAAGCCGACTTTTATCTAAAGGATAAAAGTCGATTTTCCACTTTTTTGGCAAAAAGTCTTTGTCGAATTTTGCAAAAAGTCGAATCTTACAAAATTCGAATTTCCTGCTTTAAAAAATGTCGTCTTAAAAAATCGCATTTTCTACTTTGTGAGATTTTCACACTCAATCAAATTTGTTATTCAAAACAGCAAACTTAGGACTGCCGTATTAGCAAACATTTATATCAGCTAAATCAGCAAACAAATGCTGCTGTATTAAGTACAAAAATCTGCTGAAAAAAATGTTATGCTGCCTTTTATGTTTGCCTGTTACTTGATTTGATTACTTCGGGCATTTTTTTTTTTAATTTTGTCTTGAAATTTTGTTGGAAGAGATGGTTTTTTTTATGGAATATTACTGTAAAGAAGCTACCTGATCCATTCATAAGTATACATTTCGAAACGTGGCTGAGCTCGCTCGAATTGTTTGTTATTGTTCTACTAATGTGTACATGGCTTACATGACCTTTTGTATCTAAATTTCAAGAAAAAATATAATACATTTGTATTTTATTTTTTCTTCTTACATTCCAACAACAGATTTTTCAGCAGTCAGCCTTCTACTCTGAAATTGTAGTACTACCGCTGCAATAGCAGAAATACCGCTACAATAACAGCAAAATTAACTGTTAATATTCACTAGACAGTGTTTGCTATTTTCAAAAATGCAAATTGCAAATTTTGCCCATGAACATTCCACCAAGGAACAGGGGCAAACTTCTCACATATCAATGAGTGCAGTCCGATTCAAGTTTAAGCTCAATAATAAGGGACCTCCTTTTTATAGCCGAGTCCGAACGGCGTGCCGCAGTGCGACACCTCTTTGGAGAGATGTTTTACATGGCATAGTACCTCACAAATGTTGCCAGCATTAGGAGGGGGAAACCACCGCTGAAAATTTTTTTTGATGGTCTCGCCAGGATTCGAATGCAGGCGTTCAGCGTCATAGGCGGAGATGCTAACATCTGCGCTATGGTGGCCGCCTTTGCTATTCTATGAGCGTAGAGGGCGATAAGGCGTTGGAGCATTTCCTATGTCACTGTCCTGCTTTCGCGGCCGACAGACACCTGCATTCAGGTGTGGACGCAATAGATGACATGAACCAACTTAGGGGAAATTAGGGATTTTGTAAGTATCACGAAATTCACGACTTAGATATTCTTTTTCGAAGTTACTTTTTTAGTATTTAGAGCGCACAATAAACAATAAAAGTAGCTGCCTTTAGCAGTTGTAAATAAATAAATAAAAATGTCCCACTGTCATTTTGGCATATTCAATTTAGTTCTTTTACTTTGGCGTGTTCACAAGAGAGAGAGAGAGATTATCATACAATGTATAGATTTGTAAGCGTTGACGGAGAATATCAACTTCGTTTAGGCCACGAACAGCACCAAATAGAGAAATACATCTTGAAACAAGGCGTCAATTGAAGAAGAAAAGCTGAAGTGTCGATTGTAAGTCCGGCTGGAGGACCAAATCAATTAATCTAATTAATCATCTCATGACAAGGAGTTCAGCTTCAAAAAATGTCGCAAGTATGGTCGCTTATGCTGCTTGAAATATTTCAATTAATAAAATAATTTCTTTTCAACAAATACGGAAGATCCAAAATATCCCAAGGTACCATCAAAAGATATTATGTATTGATAGCCAAATTTTGTTGTCGTCGTTGCTTCTAGATTGTTTTCCTACAACGTCAACTTTAATGCTTTTGGACAAGCATCTGTCTGTTCAACTATGACTTCAAAATGGTGACTTATAATGACACCACTGACTTTTAGATATTCAATCTCCGGTGGACTGGACAAAACCAATGGAACTCACCAACAAACAAAAATAAAAAAAATAGGGAAAACCATAACCGCAAGGCAATAAATTGTTTTTTTACGAACTATACCAAGAGATATGAGCACTGAGTGTCCATTCAATGGTTGCAAAGTGCCGCCGCTTTCAACGTTTCGTTGATGCTGATACAAACTGTCATCAGAATTCATTTAAGATTTTTCGTACTTTAGATAAACAATCAATGACAGCTTAAGCTAAACCCCCAAAACGCCGGCCAATCCACCAGCAAAGTAAACAGAGCCAAAGCGAACAACAACAATCATCATGGACCTCTGGACAATGGAGAATGACTTATTCAGAGATTGGCGGCAACCACAGACCACAAAAAAGGCCACCACAACATTTGAAATTCCACGTCGACAGACAGACAAACAGTCCAAATAATGATGATTGCCTGATGTTGCAGATGTGTCGCCGCCGCTGCTGCTGATGGTGGTAATGGAAAAGGCCAGCAGAAGAAACGACTTTGTGGATTTTAAGTTAATGAAACGTTTGTTCGACTGTTTATTTTCTCGGTTCCCAGCGACAATTTCTTTTTGTAAGGTTTGTGTGAAACGTAAACAATCATTTAAATATTCTTTGCACAGTGGTTCAAAGAGATAATGATTTGAATATATGCACGCAGCTATACTAATCCTAATCTTTGTTTAGGAATAAAGAAAGATTTGCCAAGTTTTGCAGTCATTTGCACCATGAGAAAGAACGTCGAAGATGGCTATTTAATTATTTGACAAGCTCTACAATGTTTTCCCATGCTGCTGTACTTCACCTTTGTGGTTATAAATCTTATAATTTCCCCATGGTTTATTGCCAATATCAAAAAACTGTTTAAAAAGATACAATGGCAAAGCCCCTCGGCCAACAACTCCAGTTGCCCTTAATTAGACCAGGTTAAAACGCATTAAATATGGCCGGGCTTAACTTTGGATACTCACCACCATGGTCGAATTCGGAGAAAAAATACGCCTTTAATAAATCCACGATGTCAATTCGAGAGACCTGGATATCGGTCTACATAGAGATATTCACAAGATGAGACTTAGTATTCAGTATATAGTTTTCAGCAGTGGTTATAGCCTTGTAAAAACTTCTCCCCAAAGAGATGTCGCAATGCGGCACCCCTTTCGGACTCGGCTATAGAAATGAGGCCACTCATCATTGAGCTTAAACTTGAATCGTACAGCACACATTAATATGAGAGAAGTTTGCCCCTGTTCCCCAATGGTATGTTCCTTGGCAAATTTGCAGTATCATCTAGAACAAATCTGGACAATGTGACCTAGCAATTGCTGTGTTTTATTTCAGAAAATGATATCTATTCACGGCAACGAAGTTCTGGATAAATTTTCAGTGCAGGCTTATGTAGAATACCCGTTGTCAGGATTGCCATGATACGTTTTTCACAAATAAATGTGGCCATTGGAGAAATATCTTTATTGTGAATGGTAAAATCAAATTAAAACCAATTATTCTTACAATTGCGTGCAAACATATTAATAAATTTTATTTGACTGCCAAGGCCACGCATATTTTGCAAATTTTAATTATAAATTTTGCAAATATTTTCACTTTTTCCCTCGCATTGTTTTGACAGGTTGGCAAACGGTGACAATGTACCAGTACAGCCCATAGCGCAAGCGATCACCACAATAATTAGAGAGGCCTCTGGATACAAACGCTGTCCCCATTCCCAAAGATAGGTGACCTCACCTAGTGTTGAAACTAGAGGGGGATTATGCCTTACGTATAATCATTAAACAGTATGCAGAATTTAATACGCACCTATACTTTTTGTTCATCGACTTCAAGCGTGCTTTTGACACAGTTGCTCAATGTGAAGCGCGCTATTGAATAAGGGCGTCCCTGAAAAGATCGTAACGTTAACTAGGGAGTTGTATAAATGAAAAAGAGAGCCGCCTTTTCGAGATCAATAAAGGAATGAAGCAGGGGTGCAACTAATCGCTGTTGCCATTTCAATTTTACTAGATTCCGTCTTACAGACGACCAATGCCGAGGCAACCTATGGCATTAGCTGAGGTATAAACGACTTCCTTCGAGACATCGATTAGGCGGATGGCGTATGCCTCTTGCTCATCGCTTTGAGCACATAAAGGTGAAAACGATTGAATGAAAATGCTTCCAGAGTAAGAAAATAAACATAGCAAAGACCAATTTGATGTGGATAGGAACAAACAAGTAAGAGCGTGCTGAGTTCGGCCGGGCCGAATCTTATATACACTCCACCAATCGGACGAGAATTGCGCCCTCTAGAGGCTCAAGAAGTCAAGACCTAAGATCGGTTTATGTGGCAGCTATATCAAAGCATAAACCGATTTAAACCATACTTAGCGTAGTTGCTGGTGCTACCAAAACACTACGTGCAAAATTTTAATAAAATCAAGTAATAATTGCGCCCTCCAAAGGCTCAAGAAGTCAAAACCCAAGATCGGTTTATATGGCAGCTATATCAAAACATGGACCGATATAGCCCATTTACAATACCAACCGACCTACACTAATAAAAAGTATTTGTGCAAAATGTCAAGCGGCTAGCTTTACTCCTTCGAAAGTTATCGTGTTTTCGACAGACGGACGGACATGGCTAGATCGATTTAAGAGTACATGACGATCAAGAATATATATACTTTATGGGGTCTTAGACTCATATTTAGAGGTGTTACAAACAGAATGACGAAATTAGTATACCCCCATCCTATGGTGGAGGGTATAAAAATCTGACACTGCTCACTCTAAAAGACAATGTCATTGAAGACGTTAACTTTTCCTATCTTGTTAGCAAAATAACGACGGACGGAGGATCAGAAGCAGACATACGTGTACGTAGCAACAAGGCTAGAAGCGCCTTTCTTAAACTCAACAAAGTTTGGAGATGCAGTGACATCTCACATAAGGTTAGGCCTCTCTTGGCAAAGACTTATCTTGTTCCTGGCATTCTCTACGGCTGTGAGTTGTTTGCTAATTGCGACTCGGTAAGTAGACGTAAGCTAAACACCTTTTTTAATAGCGTTACTCGTTATGTATTTGGCTTGAGACGGCGCGATTCCATCTCTGAATACTCTTTATCTCTGTATGGCGTCTCCTTACAGCAATTGTTGTTCGTAAGATCGCTTACTTTCCTGCATAAACTGATCTACACGCAGGCACCACAATATCTGTATGGATTTATTGATTTCGCCAGATCTACTAGAGGTAAAAAAAATCATTCCCAAATTGTATCGGAGGCTTGTTTCTGAATGGCATATGTTCATATTCGCTGTACGTCTCTGGACGTACAATTACTCAGTAACTCGGCAACATTTAAAACCAGACTTTCGAAACATTTTACTGCATTAAGTTGATGAATGTTAAGACTCATTTATATATTTATTTTTATTCTTCTATACTTACCTTAATTTTTTTTTCGGATCAACTAAGTCTACTAATTCCTCTTTAATTAATAAATTCACTTTTGTTTTATTTTCTTTTAAATTCAAATCTACAAAGCCACAATTGTTAGTTTTTTCCGTAAGTTATTCATTCAAAATCTGTGATGTATTGTATAGCTATAGATTCTTAGTTTTAAGTGTTTACTATGTACAATTGTTGGAGATATTACCCGCACTTTAATTAATTAATTAATTAGAATTTTATATTCTTGTTGTGCGGGTGTAAATAAATAAATTACAAAAGTTATAATCTTCAACAGTAGTGTGAAACCTATTTTATTATTTTATTATATGGCTGTACAACTTGGAGCTTGACCAAGCGACTACCCGCAATATGATGTAAAAATTCGGAAGAGAAAATGGACTTGGTTGAGTCATATCCTTCGTCGATCGCGCGATGGTATAGCGATAAATGTCCCAGACTGGAACCAGCAACCGCTGTACAAAAAGAGAGTTGGGAGCAACACATATATCTTGGAATCAAGCCAAGGCTTAGGCCAACGATAGAGGTAGTTAGAGAGAGTTTGTTGATGCGCCATTTCCACTCTGAATTTTTTACTCTTGGTCATATTTTATTGCAATATATTTTTATACCCTCCACCATAGGATGGGGGTATACTAATTTCGTCATTCTGTTATTAACTACTCGAAATATTCGTCTGAGACCCCATAAAGTATATATATTCTTGATCGTCGCGACATTTTATGTCGATCTAGCCATGTCCGTCCGTCTGTCTTTCGAAAGCACGCTAACTTCCGAAGCAGTAAAGCTAGCCGCTTGAAATTTTACAAAAATACTTTTTATTAGTGTAGGTTGATTGGTATTGTAAATGGGCCATATCGGTCCACGTTTTGATATAGCTGCCATATAAACCGATCTTGGGTCTTGACTTCTTGGGCCTCTAGAGTGCGCAATTCTTATCCAATTGGAATGAATTTTGGCACGACGTGTTTTGTTATGATATCCAACAACTGTGCCACGTATGGTTCAAATCGGTCCATAATCTGATATAGCTGTCATATAAACAGATCTGGGGACTTGACTTCTTAAACTTCTAGAGGGCGTAATTCCTATCCGATTTGGCTGAAATTTTGCATGACGTATTTTATTCTTACTTTAAACAACTGTGTCAAATAAGGTTCAAATCGGTTCATAACCTGATATAGCTGCCATATAAACCAATCAGGGATTTTGACTTCTTGAGCCTCCAGAGGTCGCAATTATTATCCGATTTGCCTGAAATTTTGTACGACTGATCCTCTCATGACCATCAACATACGTGTTTATTATGATTTGATTCGGTCTATAGCCCGATACAGCTCCCATATAAATCGATCTCTCTATTTTACTTTTTGAGCCCCCAAAGGGCGCAATTCTTATTCGAATAGGCTGACATTTTACACAGGTCTCCAACATATAACTTAATTATGGTCCAAACCGGACCATATCTTGATATCGCTCTAATAGCAGAGCAAATCTTTTCTTATATCCTTTTTTTGCCAAAGAAGGGATGGCGGGAAAATAACTCAAAAAATGCGATCCATGGTGGAGGGTATATAAGATTGTTGTTGTTTATACTATATATTTAATAGAATGAATATTCATTCATAGGCAAGCATCATACCATGTGACTACCTATTAAATAGTCATTATTTAGTCTTTTTTTTAATCAAATCAAATTGCCATATTAAACGATTTTCAGTGGTATTGAACTTATTTGCCAGTCTATATATATGGTGCAGTGGCGATAGTTCTTAGAATTAAACCATGTAAAACTTTTGAACAAAGAAGTGTTGCACAGCAACACGTCGCACAGTGGGCCAAATGGCAAAAAAATTGGAAATAAGTCTACAACTTTTTATCTGTTGATTTTAGCCATACAAAATGTTCTAGACATTTGTAGAGGAGGACATAGGCTTTCAGAAAAGTGCTGTTGTTGGTCCATATCTTTAATACAGGGTGAGCTACAGGGTGTCAAAGTTGACCACTTTTGACTTCTCCAAGCTTCTGGGGGCCATAACTTTTGATCTACTCAACCGATTTACATGATTTAGGACTCTAGAGAAAGAGCTTGACAAGATCTAAAAAACTTATGCATAAAGTACCATGCCATCGTGTACTGTTAAGGAGTTATGAATTGTTTAATTTTAAAATATGAAAATTTGGCCTTGGTTTTTTTCAGTGTTTTTTTAATAACTCCGTCAATTTTAAAGCTATAAACTTCATACTTCACACAAATTATGCCAGCATATGTGTGCATAAAATACAAAAGGAATCACGTGAATATCTTTGGCGGTTTAAAAATGGCATCGTTTTCAATATGAAAAATATTTTTTTTGTCAAAAAATTGCAAAATTTTTCAAAAAAGATACTCCCATTTCCTTTAAGTTTTCGCAAACTTTGGCCGTCAAAGCATTATCATTTCTTTCCATTTTCACAAAGTCGAGGTATTAAGAAAAGTTTTAAGTGCTAATTTGGCTAATTTCGATATCAAACAACACCGTTATCTTAAGACCAAAATGGCCAATTTTTTTACTAAACTTCAAAAGTTTCTCACTGGAAAAAAAGTTCCACGGGGATTTTTTCGCTTTTTTTGAACTTAAATGAAAGCTTAAAATGTTCCCAACATTTTAAGGTATGTCTCGCCATATCCTAGCCATAAATGAGATCGTAGCGATCAAAATACTGAAAAAAGTCAATTTTCAAGTAGTGCTATATTCATTGCTAAAAAACAAGTATTACGTCACATTTTATTGCAAAGATGTTAAATAAACTTTTATTTGGTAACACTTCTTCTACAAAACACAAAAAGAATCATGGAAATATCTCTATTCTATTCCATTTTATGGAACCGGCAATAAAAAAGTCAATTTTTCAAAAAAGTCGAATTTCCCAAATTTTGTTTTTGTTGTCCTAATTGCACATGACACACTATAGCCATATTTACGCAACATACCTTATCGTAAAGGAAATTTTCATACCTTTCCAACGATGTATAAAACATTTCTCAACTCGGATTCTATCTACTCTAAAATTCATTTACACTTCATTAAACTCTATATAAAAATGTCTATTTGTGAAATGGAACCTTATATGGGGCCTACACTAAAACATTGATAGATTTGCCCAGGGTTTACAATACAAATGTGTTAGAATAAAAAAAGGTCTCCTGCCAAAGTTTAAAAAAATTGGAATAAAAATATGTGTTTTAGAGCGAAAACACTTCGCATCGGCGTGCGTTTATATGTATATTAGCTACTCCCAAAATAAAAAAGCATTTTAGTTTTGTATTATTTGATTTTATTCTCTACCAAATAATCTAAGGTATCAAAATTTAAAAGCTCTTTAATTTGAATGGCATCGGGATCGTCCTTATCTATATCGTCACATATTTTTGGTAGCCATTTAGTTCTGATGCTGTATAGTACCGGATCAGACGATAACAATAAATATTGAAGTAAATCATAATTTTGGTTAAATTTGGTGCTCTTTCGGGTATTGAAAAGCCGGAACTGTTTAACATCTCTATTACGGGATTCCTGAGCTTCTTCTGTAAGTTCTCCTAACGGAAGTATGTTGTATTCCACAATTTCCTTGCCATGATGTAAGACTTTATGTACTGTCGGTGTTAAAGCTTTCCACGAATATAAATCAGATAAAATGTTTTTTGTGTCATTACTATAAGCTTCAAATTTGGTTGAATTTATCATCTTTTTGCTATTGATTACAGCCAAAATCACTTTGAATCGTCTTAGCAAGTGTTCATCAAGACCGGTTATTTTAGATGTCGATACGGGGTCCTCAAAAAACCGCCTTGCCGAGTTGCCATCATTTGTGCTTCCGTATCCGTAAAGAGGTTTATCTATTATAAGTCCCTTTTGTTTAAACTCCAACTGGATTCGATTCTTCTCTTCCTGCCTCATTTTGTGAAGATCTTGGTTGTTTCTAGCAGAGACATCGCGGTTTCCAGGGCTAGTCCGATATTTAAGGTCATACGATAAATGCAAACAATACTCCATGAATCGAATTCTACAGTGCAGGGGCGAAATACCGAAATTGAGCGCATTTTCGTTTACTAAATTTTCATCAGACTTGTCCTCGAATTGCCCATTCTTCTTGCCACAAATATTGCATCTCCAATTGGACATAACGCCAGTTAATGCGTTTGCCACCTTTCCATCGATCATAGTGAGTTGTAGTTGAAACGAAACTTTTATATTTCTTCCCAATTGGTTTATAACAATCATGGGTAATGCAGCAATTTCTTCCTTTATTTCGTTCACCAAAGATCGTGTTGTGTTCCGGTCTTCCTTTGTATACTCAAACCGAATTGGGCGACATAAATATTTTGACCCAGGTGTTCTATTTATCCATATATCTTGAAATGCATTTTCTTTCGATGATGAAGATTGGTCCTTGTACAATCTCATTCTCAATGGTACTAATGATGCCATGAAAATTGATGCGAAGTTGGTATCTATTTCTGTTTGTTGCTTATATTCGGAAAATCCAGATGATCCATCACAACCCCATTTGCTGATCAAAACCACTTCGGAATTATTACATGTGTTCAACTGTTCTTCAGTAAAATTAGAAATAATTCTAACAGCTGTATTTTCAACAAGATCAGCAAGTTTCACTCTTGCTTTTAATTCGTCCACGTATATATTTGATGGCACCATTTTCGTCCTGGTGTTGTACAATTTATGTTTTGAGGGTAAACAACCCCATCCTTTTTCACGAAGAGCCTTCCTCATTGTTGAGTATTTGTTTCTTGAGAGGCCTAGGTTCAAAATCAGGGCCAGTGCATCTTCCTCCGTGAATTCTGTAGTCGATTTTGGAGTTGGAATACTTTCTACCATTCTCTTTACCCTTTTCGGAGATGCTAATGGTAAAACATCGACAATTCGTCCAACATTTTTTGGTTGTGTTTTTAACAATGCTGTTTTGAACGTATCTTTTATTAAATTTGGCGGATGTGCCGCCAATAGTTCCTCTTGTTTTTTCTTTTTGGTTTTCTCCGTAACTTCGTCGTATGCTTTGCTAGGCCGGCCGGGAATCAGCGGTTTAATTTCAATAAGTAGATCCGATTTCAGCCACTTCTCATACATTTTGAAAAACTTGATTTTTGCGAATGAACATTCTGGCAACCTTCTCTCAAATGATTTGTAGAATTTTTCAAGTTTGTCTAAAGCGTCTTTATTTAGCCTTATTCCATATATGTGGTCCAAAGTGTAAACAAGTTCCTTAAATGACTCCGTGTATGATTTGGAATCATTTTTGATGTCCCATACAATTTTCGAAAGAGTGGAATACTTCAGTATGACTTCCATAACTTATAAATGTCCTTTACGCCTCTACAAAATATAATGAAGAAAATTTGGATTTTGTTCAAATATTTATGCAATATATTCACAATTAATGACCCATTTCAGGTATCAGACGCAATCGTAAAAAGGGGTCCAAAGTGCCTCTTTTTACTTACTCTTCTATAATTATTTACCTGGACTCGAATTTGGTTAAAAAAAATGACAATGAATTTTTTATGGGTAGGTTTTTTCACATTCATTGATACGGTGGATTTCCTGGGAATTCGACATAGCGAAACAGGTAACATTTGTCTGCATCAAATCTTAACACAAATATATATATATATGCAGGTATATTTCTAGGTTACTTTTTATTCAAAAATCATCAGCTTACATTAAAAATAGATGTAGGTACTATACAAACGCACGCCGATGCGAAGTGTTTTCGCTCTAAAACACATATTTTTATTCCAATTTTTTTAAACTTTGGCAGGAGACCTTTTTTTATTCTAACACATTTGTATTGTAAACCCTGGGCAAATCTATCAATGTTTTAGTGTAGGCCCCATATAAGGTTCCATTTCACAAATAGACATTTTTATATAGAGTTTAATGAAGTGTAAATGAATTTTAGAGTAGATAGAATCCGAGTTGAGAAATGTTTTATACATCGTTGGAAAGGTATGAAAATTTCCTTTACGATAAGGTATGTTGCGTAAATATGGCTATAGTGTGTCATGTGCAATTAGGACAACAAAAACAAAATTTGGGAAATTCGACTTTTTTGAAAAATTGACTTTTTTATTGCCGGTTCCATAAAATGGAATAGAATAGAGATATTTCCATGATTCTTTTTGTGTTTTGTAGAAGAAGTGTTACCAAATAAAAGTTTATTTAACATCTTTGCAATAAAATGTGACGTAATACTTGTTTTTTAGCAATGAATATAGCACTACTTGAAAATTGACTTTTTTCAGTATTTTGATCGCTACGATCTCATTTATGGCTAGGATATGGCGAGACATACCTTAAAATGTTGGGAACATTTTAAGCTTTCATTTAAGTTCAAAAAAAGCGAAAAAATCCCCGTGGAACTTTTTTTCCAGTGAGAAACTTTTGAAGTTTAGTAAAAAAATTGGCCATTTTGGTCTTAAGATAACGGTGTTGTTTGATATCGAAATTAGCCAAATTAGCACTTAAAACTTTTCTTAATACCTCGACTTTGTGAAAATGGAAAGAAATGATAATGCTTTGACGGCCAAAGTTTGCGAAAACTTAAAGGAAATGGGAGTATCTTTTTTGAAAAATTTTGCAATTTTTTGACAAAAAAAATATTTTTCATATTGAAAACGATGCCATTTTTAAACCGCCAAAGATATTTACGTGATTCCTTTTGTATTTTATGCACACATATGCTGGCATAATTTGTGTGAAGTATGAAGTTTATAGCTTTAAAATTGACGGAGTTATTAAAAAAACACTGAAAAAAACCAAGGCCAAATTTTCATATTTTAAAATTAAACAATTCATAACTCCTTAACAGTACACGATGGCATGGTACTTTATGCATAAGTTTTTTAGATCTTGTCAAGCTCTTTCTCTAGAGTCCTAAATCATGTAAATCGGTTGAGTAGATCAAAAGTTATGGCCCCCAGAAGCTTGGAGAAGTCAAAAGTGATCAACTTTGACACCCTGTAGCTCACCCTGTATTAAAGATATGGACCAACAACAGCACTTTTCTGAAAGCCTATGTCCTCCTCTACAAATGTCTAGAACATTTTGTATGGCTAAAATCAACAGATAAAAAGTTGTAGACTTATTTCCAATTTTTTTGCCATTTGGCCCACTGTGCGTCGTTTGGTCTTGTCTATTGATGAGCTAAAAGTGGTTACAACCTTAACGTTAAGGTTTGCAACTATTGTTATCACGCTGAACTTCACAATTTCAGGGCTATGGCGGCCTGCATTTATTTGTGTCCCCATACATTAATTAAATCACACAGTGTCCCGTTAGGTCATTATAATTGATGAGCAGAATAATGAGATTAGATTCGCAGTTCACAACCTTATACCTCTAATTTAACTGCATATGGTCATGATTTGTGTATACAGCCGTTTGGTGGAGGGCGTCTATATGAGGGTTGTGCGCCACGCTGCCACTTGAGCAAAAATTTAAATGACGCAAATTAATAGGTCAAATAACCTATTGGAGGCGATTTAAGGAGGTAAAGCACCACCTAGATTCACGGACACAAAGTTTTATGTCATATTCGTATTCAGCTCTCCAATGCCTTTTATTTGTGTCGTATTTAGCTATGATCGAGTAAAATTCTTGTTGGGGGGCCTTTTTGCGGGAGTGGCCTCTGGGTTCCTTGGACCCAACTTTTAATGCCATATTCGTATTCTACTCCCCAATAGCTTTCATTTGATACCCATATTGTCCCTCTCGGTTCACTTTTGATTTTAAGTGGTGTTTTGTCAAACATCTTCAGTTTGGTCAATGATTTAACCATAAATCGTCTTACAAACGAACAAGGCTTGCAAATTATTGAATTTTATTATCAAAATGCGTGCTGTGTTGAGAGATTTCATCGTGGTCAAATTGGGTTCAGCGACGGAACTCATTTTTGGCTCAATGGGTACGTAAATAAGCAAAATTGTCGATTTTTGAGTGAAGATCAGCTAGAAGCATTGCAAAAACTACCAATGCATCCAGAAAAAGTCACAGTTTGGTGGCCTTTATGGGCTGGTGGCATCATTGGACCGTACTTCTTCAAAGATGATACGAATCGTAAATTAACTGTGAATGGTGAGCGCTATCGTGAGATGATATCCAACTTTTTTTGCCAAAATGCTAGAGGTTGACTTGCATGACATGCGGTTTCAACAAGACGGTGCCACATGCAACACAGCACGCGTAACAATCGACTTATTAAGGCGAGTTGGGTGAATATTTTATTTCACGTTCGGGACCGGTCAATTGGCCGCCAGATCGTGCGATTTAACGACTTTAGACCACTTTTTTGGTTCTATGTTAAAGCTCAAGGAAGCATTTATTCGTGAGATACCGGCCGAAATGTTGGAACGAGTACACCAAAATTGTCACGGTCAACATTTCCATTAAATTATCTTCAAACATTAAATTAAATGGATCGATTCAAATAAAAATTTCATAAATTTTTCTGAATTTTATTTATTTCATAAATTTTTCTGTATAAGTATACCGATCGACTCAAAATCACTTTCTGATTCGATTTTGCCATGTCCGTCTGTGAGTCCATGTATTCTTGTAATCAAAGTGCAGATCGTATTTGTTGTCCGATAGTCACTAAATTTTGCACATGTCACTTTTTTGGCCCAAGGACAAATGCTATTGATTTTGAAAAACATCGGTTCCGATTTAGATATAGCACTTATATATATCTTTCAACCGATATGGCCTTATAAGGCTATAGAAGCCACAATTTCGGTTTGATCTATATAAAATTCACAGTTTTGGTACGATCTTTAAATTTATTTGCGCGAGGTGTTTCATTTGACGTCCTAATATGTGTGGAAAGTTTCATGAAAATCGGTCCAGATTTAGATATAGCTCCCATATATATCTTTCATCCGATATGGCCATTTAAGGCTGTAGAAACCACAATTTTTTACCGATCTTTACAAAATTTGGCATGGGGTGTTTTATTTGACGTCTACATAGGTGTGCAAAATTTCAAAAAAATCGGTCCAAATTTAGATAAAGCTCGCAAATATTTGTATCGCCCGATTTGCACTTCAATGGCCGTAGTAGCTACAATTTTCAACCGATCTGCATAAAATTTCGCACGGACTGTTTTGTTACTGATAATATATATTATATATATAATTTCATCA
This sequence comes from Stomoxys calcitrans, assembly GCF_963082655.1. Lineage (NCBI taxonomy): Eukaryota > Metazoa > Arthropoda > Insecta > Diptera > Muscidae > Stomoxys > Stomoxys calcitrans. The sequence continues at coordinate 68,885,865 of NC_081555.1, forward strand.
AAATCGGTTCAGATTTAGATAGCTCCCACATATATCTTTCATACGATATGGCCTTTGAAGCCTATAGAAACCACAATTTTTTACGATCTTTGCAATATTTTGCATGAAATCTTTTATTTGACGTTTTAATACGTGTGCAAAATTTCGTTAAAATCGGTTAAGATTTAGATATAGCTCCCATATATATCTTTTATCCTATATGGCCGGTGAAGGTTTAGTAGCCACAATTTTTGTCCGACCTTTGCAAAATTTTGCATGAGATGTGTTATTTGACGTGTGCAAAGTTTCTTAAAAATCTGTTCAGATTTAGACATAGCTCCCATATATATCTTCCATCTGATATGGCCTTATAAGGATATAGAAGCCACAATTTCGGTTTGATCGTGAGTGACGTGTTTTATTGACGTGTGGTAAATTTTATCAAAGTCCGTCCCGATTTAGATATATGTAGGCCCCATGTATATGTTTCATATAAAGTAGCCTTAAAGGCTTTAGTAAGTACAATTTAGGTCCTATCGTAAGAAAACCTTACAAGATTCTATTCAATATATCTATAGGCATGCAAAATTTAAATCTAACTACATTTCAACATAGGTTCCATGCATTAAAAGTAGTACACAGACTGGGTGGTGTAGGGTATTATATAGTCGGCCCGGCCGACTTTTGCCTTTTCTTACTGGTTCAGACTTCATTTTGACTCCCGAACATCTTGATTCGCACACACTCATGTCATACCATTTCTCGCAAAATACAAACAATTGTAGGTATGAGGAAAATAAATACATGCTACAATAAAACACCCATGCGTTGAAAGAATGGCACAGTCAGTAGGACAAAGTGTCGAGCATAGTTAGCGTTGTATGCATTTCATAAAGGTACTTTCGTAATTTCTTCGAGATAAATGCAATCTACCAATAAATGACCTTTGAAGCCCTAACACCTAAAGAGAAGATGAAGTTATTAATACATCGTCGAAATAGATAATTAATTAAGAAATTTATAATTTAACCTTTAATAAAATATTCTTTCATAATGTCCATTTGTACAAAAAAAATTAGTTCCATATATATGTTAACTTGTGCGTTGCTAAAAACTACAGTGCAGCGTTTTGCACACCATAGCGGTCCAACACTTTGGAGTGTGTACGTAATACCAATACCAAACATTATATTAAATATTTGTTTTGTCTTAGATTTGTTTGTTAAAAATACGTAGTATCTCTCTTCCATCTCCGCCTTTTTGTTGTTATTTGTCAATTTGACAGAGAGTGAGAGCGAGCAGGTATTCTCGTTTACCTTACAGATGATGTATGCATGTTAAACACAATAGAAACAGAAACCCATATAGCCCATCCAACATCTTCGACTACATTCACAATGAAAAACCCAAGGAAACGTCAAAATATAAACCTGTCAAGTAATGGGCAACAACATCACTAACCAAACGCAATATTTGTTTAACTGATCTGGGATGGGCGGATAGTTAAATATTTGCCTATGCACTCCGGCAAACACACACCATTTGGGTACCCGTATAAATATCGCTTTTTCTTCTTCTAGCATTCTATCAAAATGTTTAAAGCCTTTTGGACCAAAATATCAGTTATATCATTTTTGGTTGCTAACAGTAGTAAAACGAATGTTAAAGTAAAGAGCCAAAAGTATATGATAGTTATACCCTACACCACTACTGTAGTACATGGTATTTTAACTTACTGCATTTGTTTGTAACACCCAGAAGGACCCATAAGTATACCGATTGACTCAGAATCACTTTCAGATTCGATTTAGCTATGTCTGTCGGTTTACCTGTTCATTCTAATTTGTGTACAGGTCGCAATGTTTCATCCGATCGTCTTCAAATTTGATACATAAATTTTTTTTTTTGGCGTAGAGACAAAGCCTATTGAAACTGAAAAAAACTAGTTCAGATTTGGATTCAGCTCCCATATATATGTTTGTCCGATTTGAAGTAATAATGCAATAAAATGGTCATTTGTTAACCGATTCTCTCGAAAATTGGCAGAAAGGATTTTCATTAGATTTAGATATAGCTGCCATGTATGTATATTTCCCGATTTTCACTTCTAGAGCCATTGCAAGCTCATTTATTAACCAATCTTGCCAAATTTGTGCATAAGGCTTTTCACGATGCCTACAATTAGGATGTAGCTCCCATATATATGTTCGTCAGTTATTACAGATTGAACATATTTGTTTTGCTCGAAATTTGATACGGATTGTTTAATAACCCATCTGAAAACATTCTCCAAAGTCCATCTAAATTGGTTCAGAATTAGATATAGGTGTAGGGTTTTATAAAGACGACACCAACCGACTTTTGCTTTTCCTTACTGGTTTTTATACCCATCACCATAGGATGGGGGTATACTAATATAGTCATTCCGTTTGTAACACCTCGAAATATTGATCCAGGACCCCATAAAGCACATATATTCTGGATCGTCTCGACATTCTGAGTCGAACTAGCCATGTCCGACCGTCCGTCTGTCGAAATTACGATAGCTGTCGAACGCGGTCATCGTAGCGCAGAGGTTAGCATCTCCGCCTATGACGCTGAACGCCTGTGTTCGAATCCTGACGAGACCTTCAGAAAACATTTTCAGCGGTGGTTTTGTGAGGTACCATGCCATGTAAAACTTCTCTCCAAAGAGGCGTCGCACTGCAGCTCGCCGTTCGGACTCAGCTATAGCAAGTAAAAGCGTGCTAAGTTCGGCCGGGCCGAATCTTATATACCCTCCACCATGGATCGCATTTGTTGAGCTGTTTTCCCAGCATCTCTTCTTAGGCTAAAAAGAATATAAGAAAATAGTTGCTCTGCTATTAAAACGATATCAAGATATGGTCCGGTTCGGACCACAATTAAATTATATGTTGGAGACCTGCCAAGCCAATTCGTATAAGAATTGCGCCCATTGGGGCTCACGAAGTAAAATAGAGAGAACGATTTATATGGGATATGTATCGGGCTATAGACCGATTCAGAACATAATAAACACGTTTGTTGATGGTCATGAAAGGATCCGTCGTAAAAAATTTCAGGCATATCGGATAGTAATTGCGACCTCTAGGGGTCAAGAAGTCAAGATTCCAAATCGGTTTATATGGCAGCTATATCAGGTTATGAACCGATTTGAACCTTATTTGACACAGTGGTTGAAAGTAAAAATGAAATACGTCATGCAAAATTTCAGCCAAATCGGATAGGAATTGCGCCCTCTAGAAGCTGAAGAAGTCAAATCCCCAGATCTGTTTATATGACAGCTATATCAGGTTATGGACCGATTTGAACCATACTTGGCACAGTTGTTGGATATCATAACGAAATACTTGGTGCAAAAACTCATTCAAATCGTATAAGGATTGTGCCCTCTAGAGGCTCAAGAAGTCAAGACCCAAGACCGGTTAATATGGCAGCTATATCAGGTTATGAACCGATTTAAACCATACTTGCCACAGTTGTTGGGTATCATAACAAAACACGTCGTGCAAAATTTCATTCCAATCGGATAAGAATTGCGCACTCTAGAGGCTCAAGAAGTCAAGATTCCAGATCGGTTTATATGGCAGCTATATCAGGTTATGAACCGATTTGAACCATACTTGGCACAGTTGTTGGGTATCATAACAAAACACGTCGTGCAAAATTTCATTCTGATCGGATAAGAATTGCGCACGCTAGAGGCTCAAGAAGTCAAGACCCAAGATCGGTTTATATGGCAGCTATATCAGGTTATGAACCGATTTGAACCATACTTAGCACAGTTGTTGGATATAATAACAAAACACATCGTGCAAAATTTCATTCCAATCGGATAGAAATTGCGCACTCTAGAGGCTCAAGAAGTCAAGACCCCAGATCGGTTTATATGGTAGCTATATCAGGTTATTAACCGATTTGAACCATACTTGGCACAGTTGTTGGGTATCATAACAGAACACGTCGTGCGAAATTTCATTCCAATCGGATAAGAATTGCGCTCTCTAGAGGCTCAAGAAGTCAAGACCCCAGATCGGTTTATATGACAGCTATATCAGGTTATGAACCGATTTGAACCATACTTGGCATAGTTATTGGATATAATAACAAAACACGTCGTGCAAAATTTCATTCCAATCGGATAAGAATTGCGCACTCTAGAGGCTCAAGAAGTCAAGACCCAAGATCGGTTTATATGGCAGCTATATCAGGTTATGAACCGATTTGAACCATACTTAGCACAGTTGTTGGATATAATAACAAAACACATCGTGCAAAATTTCATTCCAATCGGATAGAAATTGCGCACTCTAGAGGCTCAAGAAGTCAAGACCCCAGATCGGTTTATATGGTAGCTATATCAGGTTATTAACCGATTTGAACCATACTTGGCACAGTTGTTGGGTATCATAACAGAACACGTCGTGCGAAATTTCATTCCAATCGAATAAGAATTGCGCTCTCTAGAGGCTCAAGAAGTCAAGACCCCAGATCGGTTTATATGGCAGCTATATCAGGTTATGAACCGATTTGAACCATACTTGGTATAGTTATTGGATATAATAACAAAACACGTCGTGCAAAATTTCATTCCAATCGGATAAGAATTGCGCACTCTAGAGGCTCAAGAAGTCAAGACCCAAGATCGGTTTATATGGCAGCTATATCAGGTTATGAACCGATTTGAACCATACTTGGCACAGTTGTTGGATACAATAACAAAACACGTCGTGCAAAATTTCATTCTGATCGGATAAGAATTGCGCACGCTAGAGGCTCAAGAAGTCAAGACCCAAGATCGGTTTATATGGCAGCTATATCAGGTTATGAACCGATTTGAACCATACTTGGCACAGTTGTTGGGTATCATAACAAAACACGTCGTGCAAAATTTCATTCCCATCGGATAAGAATTGCGCACTCTAGAGGCTCAAGAAGTCAAGACCCTAGATCGGTTTATATGGCAGCTATATCAAAACATGGACCACTAATAAGAAGTATTTGTGCAAAATTTCAAGCGGCTAGCTTTACTCCTTCGGAAGTTAGCGTGCTTTCGACAGACAGACGGACGGACGGACGGACAGACGGACGGACATGGCTAGATCGACATAAAATGTCGCGACGATCAAGAATATATATACTTTATGGGGTCTCAGACGAATATTTCGAGTAGTTACAAACAGAATGACGAAATTAGTATACCCCCCATATTATGGTGGAGGGTATAAAAATGAGGCCCCTTATCATTGAGCTTAAACTTGAATCAGACTGCACTCATTGATATGTGAGAAGTTTGCCCCTGTTCCTTGGTTCGTGGGCAAAAATTGCATTTGGTCGAACGCGTAAAACTAGCCGCTTGAAATTTTGCACAGATACTTAATATTGATGTAGGTCGTTGGAGATTGCAAATGGGCCATATCGGTTCAGATTTTGATATAGCTCCCATATAAACCGATCTCCCGATGTGACTTCTTGAGCCCCTGGAAGCCTCAATTTTCATCCGATTTGACTGAAATTTTGCACATATAGGCAAAAATCAGTCTATAACCTGATATAGCTCCCATGTAAACCGGTCTCTCGATCATTCTTGTTCGGTTCCTAGAAGCTTTAATTTTTGCTGGTTTGACAGAAGTTTGGTATGTAGTACAAAATTATTCCATACAACTAAATTTATTTTGTAAACATTTTTAGCAGAATCCATGGTGGTGGGTTCGATATTGAAATCAACTTTGCTCAAAAGGGATATTTTGGAAATTTTTGTAAAAAAATTCGATTATAATTTTTTTTTTTAGTTTTTTAAGGACATTTTTATTTGCAATATTTAAAAATAATTATTAAGACATCTCTATTCGTTTTTTTCTAAGAATATATCCGAGACCGCGCTGGGCCAGTAATCCACCCTCAGAAAACTATGAGAAACAAAGGAATAGTAAAACGGACCCTCCCCAACGTCGACGACCCACGCAAACTAAAAAAGGACCATGATTTGCGGATCTGCACCTGAAATGTCCGAACTCTCTATAGAGAAGGTGCAGTCTTACAGGAAGTGCGATGAACCGGTAATGGCGTCACAACAACACCAAACTATGACGAACTATACTATAGGTGCCATAACACGAGGCATGAATTTGGCTGTAGATTTGTGGAGACTGAAACACCTTGTCTCTAGCTGCGCCTCAAATGGTCCATCCGCGTAGTCCAATTTAGGCATACTCTTTCCTACATTTCGGGCGGTGTCTCACGAATAAAAGCTTCAATGTTGTCGTGCTTGTCTATATCGACATGAGCTTTAACATAGAACCACAAAAAATAGTCTAAACTCGTTAAATCGTACGATCTAGACGTCCAATTTACCGGTCCCGAATATGAAATAAAATGTTCACCGAACTCGCCTCTCAATAAGTCCATTGTTACGAGTGCTGTGTGGCATGTGGCACGGTCCTGTTGAAACCACATGTTATGCAAGTCAAGCTCTTGCATTTTGGCCAAAAAAAAAGTTGGATATCATCTCACGATAGCGCTCACCATTCACAGTTACATTACGAATCGCATCATCTTTGAAGAAGTACGGTCCAATGATGCCACCAGCCCATAAACCGGACCAAACTGTGAATTTTTCTGGATGCATCACTCCAAAATAGGCAATTCTGCTGTGTGTATTGTGTTGTGTGTATATATCACAACAGATACATATATTCTTCTAGTTCAGTCTTAATCGTCATGGGCATTTAATTGTACTTATAGGGCAATTTTGAGGAAACGCGGATGGAACTTATCACTTTCCTCAAAGTGCCTTTAACACAAATCTGTCTTTCCATCTTAGAAATAGGTATAAATTTTTCCACCTAATTTATCCTTTTTTCTCAAAGTTAATGGAGATATCAATAGGATGATGGCTGCTATGTGTGGTCTTTCGAAAAAACATTTGTTCACTTCAAGTAAATAAATCAGACTAAGAGCTGGATGACGGGAAATCTTATAACAGCTGCAATATACAGCGACGCTAAAAAATCAATCTACAACAATGGTATGTTGTCAAAACTAGACTAGGAACTTTTTCGAGGTTAATGGCATTTACTACATAGGCCACCATAGCGCAGAGGCTTTGCATGTCCACCTATGACGCTTAGCGACTGGGTTCGAATCCTGGCGCAAACTTCAGAAAAATTTTCAGGGTTGGCAATCCCTTTGTAATGCAAACAAGATTTCTGAGGTATGTTAATGTAAAAACTTCTTCTCTCACTCTGAGACACGCCGTTCGGACTCGGTTATAAAGAAGAGATCCCTTATGATTGAGCTTAAAACTTAAATCGGACAGCACTCATTTATAGGTGAAAAGTTTGCCCCCTGTACCTTAATGAAATGTTCGTGGGCCAATTTGCAACCAGAACAGTAACAGCCCTTGATGTGTCTCTACTGACTATTAGACACACTTTACTATCGACAGAATCACGACTAGAGCTGGCAAAATATCGATGGCACTATCGATATTCAATTATTTGTATAAATATCGATTGATATTTTTCCGATCGATACTATCGGCAAAGTTAAATTTTTTGCAAAATTTTACAAAAATAAGCAATCCGACACCGAATGCATTCTTAAGATACATTGCGCCTATTAAGGGCTCAATTTTCATCCTGGGCTAAAATTTTGTACAATGATTTTTCTCATTAATTCCAACTGACTTTATCAAATTTGGTTTTTTACGGTCTGTACGTTGATATCGTAGGGATCTAAAAGCACAATTTTGACTAATCGATTAATCGACTTTTTGTGTAAAAAAGTCGAAAATTCGAAGTCGACTTTTGCTGTTTAAAAAAGTCGAATAATCGGCTTTGAAGTAAAAAAAGTTGAAAAAAGTCGAAAAATTCGAAAAACCGAAAAAGACAAAATTTCGGGAAAAGACAAAAAGTGGAAAAAAGTCAAAAAGTTGGAAAAAAAACTTGAAGTGGATTTAGTTTCAATTCGATTTTTGCCGCCGACTGCCTCGACTATTTTCTTAGTTATGGTTGCAGTAGGTACATATTAACATATAGGGAAAAAATACCAAAAAGATCGAAATGGAGCGTTAAAAAAAAGAAAGTAATAAAACCCAAAATCAAAAGTGGATCTATCCGGACAATATGGGTATCAAACACTAAAACTCCTTGAAACAGAGATATTGGAGCTCATGCCAATATGGGGCTCAGATAAAAGGTATGGGAGAGAATTTTAAGAATATGACATAAATATCAAGTCTATTACTTCGGCTTGATTTTAACGCCCCCACCTCCAAAAATCCCTCCAAATTGGGAGTTAAAATTTGTATACAAGTATCTAGGTGGCGCTTTACCTCCTAAAATCACCTCAAATACGTTAATTGACAGTCAATCAGTTATCCAAATTTGTATCCAATTGTTTGGGGTCCCATAACACCACCAAACGGTACATATTTACCGACAAAGGCAATATGGGGCTCATATTAAAGGTATTTGGGAGTAGAGCACGAATTTGGTATCCATATCTAAGGCACAATGTCTGAGGGGCCATCGCACCCTTAATAGAACTCATTATTATCCTAATTTTCAAAAACACCTGATCTCGAAGATGGGTGGTCCAAGCATCGAAAATGGCTATATGGGACTCAAATGAAAGGTAGTTGGTAGTAGGTTACGAATATGACATTAAAATTTGTATCCAAATAACTAGGTGGCGATTTACCTCCTAAGATCACCTCAAATACGTTAATTGACCCATCATGTCAATCAGGTATCCAAATTTGTATCCAATTGTTTGGGGTCCCATAATACCACCAAACGGTACATATTTACCGACAATGGCAATATGAGACTCAAGTTAAAGGTATTTGGAAATAGGGCACGAATTTTATATCCATATCTAAGGCACAATGTCTGAAGGGCCATCGCACCTTAAAAAAAACTCCTAATTATCTAAATTTTCAAAAATGACAGATTTCGAAAATGTGTCACCCAAGCAAACAACAACAATTTTTTAATTGTGCTTCAGTACCCACAAAGTACCAGTACTCAAATTTAGGAGTTTGGTAAATGTGAGCTGTAAAAACCAAATTAAGGAATTCTTTTTTTGTATGAAAATAGTAACTTATTTCGTCGCTTGGACTCACTTCACTTGGATTTTATGTTTGGCGAAAATTGATTGGAAATGAATTTTCGATTCACAGTTATGTTTGTTTATACCAATGACTATTGTTACGACTTCAAACAAAAAAACGATCTTGACTTGTCAAGAACATGGGGAATGCAATTCCGATCTGATGTGAATAAAATTTTAGTTCCAGTTTATAATGTAGATCAAAGAACATATTAAATCTTAAGTGGAGGGTATATAAGGGTCAATCAATTTCGGAAATAGTATTACATTCGCACGCTATACGTCTAAATAATCTGTAAATCTATTTGCAAATTATAAATTAATCAACTACTGCGAGGAAGTCTAGTCCGAATATATATGATAATCTATAAAACCGGATTTTAATTTTGGCGTCAAAGTCTGATCGTTTTAAATCGATTAATACTTTCGACTTTGGGGAGTATTTTTCACTTTAAAACGTTAGACACATACAGACAAATGGTTTTCTACTATACGAATTGTTTAAATTTAATTAAAACAACAAATTTTTCTATTAAATATTATAATTAACTTACCTTATTTTGAAAAATACATTGTTTTAGAACAAATGATTTGAAATTTGGGGACAAGATACAAAAAGTCAACAATAGTTCTAAATTTCATGCAAATTTTACTTGAAAAGTACCCTGAAACAAATACAATAAATGCGCTAGCATCCACATCAATTTACGAGATCTACTCAGTAAGATGACATTTGAGAGTCACAATCGAGCTTTCGTGAAATCAACATCTAGAAGTAAGTGGTGCCCAATGGATTCAGCCCTCCAATTAAGGCACAAAAGAAGCGGTAACATTTCCATCAGTAACGGATGGAATTGATGGAACGAGAAAACCATTTCGCTTTTGTTTCGAAATTTCGGGACCAGAATAACGAGAGATCAAAATGACATAAATTTAGATATTCAAATTATTGTATTTTTATAAAAAACCAAAAAATATTCTTTTGGTAGACAACGCTTTTATTGACTCATGATAAAAGTTTCGTTCTTTTCAGTTCAAGGACTCGTAAAATCGATTTTCTTCAAGTTGAACATAAATGTGTAAAAAATTATTTCATAAAATGTTCTACAATTTAACTGTGCAACTTAAAAAAAGCAAGTTCGACCGGGCCGAATCTTGGAAACCCACCACCATGGATTCTGCTAAAAATTCATACAAAATAAATTTAGGTGAAGGGTATTATTATATTCTACATAACAAACTTCTGTCAAACCAGCTAAAATTAAAGCTTCTAGGAACCGAACAAGGATGATCGAGAGACCGGTTTACATAGGATCTATACCAGGTTATAGACTGATTTGGACCGTATGATCTGTATGGGTGATCTGTTTATATGGGAGCTATATCAGGTTATAGACCGATTTAGACCATACTTGACACAGTTGTTGGAAGTCTTAAAAGAACACCACATGCAAAACTTCACCCAAAAGCTGTGGCTTGTAAGGGCTCAAGAAGTCATATCGGGAGATCGGTTTATATGGGAGTTATATCAGGTTATAGACCGATTCGAAAAGTACTTGGCACGGTTTTTGTAAGTCATAACGGAACACTACATGGAAAATTTCAGCCAAATCGGGCAAAAATTGCGGCTTCCAGGGGCTCAAGAAATCAATTCGAGAGATCGGTGTATATTGGAACTATATCTAAATCTGAACCGATATGGCCCTTTGCAACCCCCAACGACCTACATCAATATTAAGTATCTGTGCAAATTTCAAGCGGCTTGCTTTACGTGTTCGACCGCTATCGTGATTTCGACGGACGGACGGACATGCGTAGATCGACTCAAAACGTCGAGACGATCAAAAATATATATATTTTATGGGGTCTTAGACAAATTTTTCTAGGTGTTACAAACGGAATGACTAAATAAATATACCCCTATCCTATGGTGATGGGTATAAAAAAATTAAAATGTAATTGCTTATTGCTTCATAGTGTTGCCACATCTTCTGAATTACCTTAAAAGTGTACGATAAAACCAAATTTGTTAAGAGGAGGTGTAACACCATAAATTAATGTTCCGGTTAGCTAACACGAACTTTATTTTTGCTACGAGAAACCCGCCCTAAATATGTTAAGCACATTTATTTACATAAAATATTGAAAACGATGCCTACTTTGTTTTCAATATGTCATTTCGTATTTATTACATATGTATATACGTTTTTATAGCATTCATGCAATTATTACTCTATTGAAATCGAAAAATTTGAAAAAGCTCGAATGTTTGGTTTATGACTTGAAATTATAGTGAATTGATATTTATATATGTACCCCATCTAGAACGAGTTCTCAGTTACAAACCAAAATCGGCTATTTATATTTTTAATTGTCGACAAAATTTTTACCTATGGAACGAAAAACAATTCAGTAGGTGGCAATTTGTCGTATATATGTTTGGGGAAACGGACGTTTTGTAGCGATACTGTTATCGGCAACTACCTGAACTTATATTGTACACATGCAGTTGCGTATCATTTCATACATGAAAGGTTGTGTCGGTTGTTTGTACCGTCTACAGCTCAATGATTCATCGTCTCGAAGAATATGCAATATTTTTATACCCACCACCATAGGCTGGGCGTATACTAATCTAGTCATTCCGTTTGTAACACCTCCAAAAATAGACCTAAGGCCCTATAAAGTATATGTATTCTTGATCGTCTCGACATTCTAAGTCGATCTAGCCATGTTCGTCAGTCCGTCTGTCGAAATCTCGATAGCGGTCGAACGCGTAAAGCTAGCGGCTTGAAATTTAACACAGATACTTCATATTGACGCAGGTCGTTGGGGGAAGCAAATGGGCCATATCAATTCAGATTTGGATATAGCCCCATATAAACCGATCTCCCGATTTGACTTCTTGAGCCCAATTTTTGTCCTATTTGGCTGAAATTTTGCATGTAGTATTCTGTTATGACTTCCATCCACTGTGCCAAGTACGGTTCAAATCGGTCTATAACCAGATATAGCTCCCATATAAACCGATCTATTGATCTGATATCTTTAGTCCCTGGAAGCCGCATTTTTTGTCCGATTTGGCTTAAATTTTGCACATTGTGTTCCGTTATGACTTCCAACAACTGTGCCAAGTACAGTCCAAATCGGCTATAACCTGGTATAGCTGCCATATAAACCGGACTCTCGATTATCTTTCTTCGGTTTCTAGAAGCTTTAATTTTTGCTGGTTTGACAGAAGTATGGTGTGTAGAATAAAATTATGCCCTTCAACTAAATTTATTTTGTATAAACTCTTAGCAGAATCCATGGTGATGGGTTCCCAGATTCAACCCGGCCGAACTATGCAGTATTATACTTGTTTAAAGATCCTTCTCTTTACCAATAGCCACTATTAAAAAAGTTTTGTGTAATCGTTAAATATCAGTCAGCTTTTAATCAAAGATACTGTAAATCTCATAAATAAGTATTCGTATTTCTGTATTCTTCAAATATTTTAGACAAAAATTTTAGATTTTTGGTCAAATTGAAAAAATAACACAATTGTATTATTTCTAAGCATTAAAAAAAAAACAAGTAAAAGCGTGCTAAGTTCGGCCGAGCCGAATCTTATATACCCTCCACCATGGATCGCATTTGTCGAGTTCTTTTCCCGGCATCTCTTCTTAGGCAAAACAGGATAGAAGAAAAGAGTTGCTCTGATATTAAAACGATATCAAGATATGGTCCGGTTCGGACCACAATTAAATTAGGTTACAGGTTACGAAGCGATTTGAACCATACTTGGCACAGTTGTTGGATATCATAACAAAACACGCCCTCAAGAGGCTCAAGAAGTCAAGACCCAAGTTCGGTTTATATGATAGCTATATCAGGTTATGGACCGATTTGAACCATACTTGGCATATCATAACAAAACACGGCTTGCAAAATTTCATTCCAATCGGATAAGAATTGCGCACTCTAGAGACTCAAGAAGTCAAGACCCAAGATCGGTTTATATGGCAGCTGTATCAGGTTATGGACCGGTTTGAATCACTCTTGGCACAGTTGTTGGATATCATGACAAAACACGTCGTGCGAAATTTAATTCCAATCGGATAAGAATTGCGCACTCTAGAGGCTCAAGAAGTCAAGACCCCAGATCGGTTTATATGGCAGCTAAATCGAGTTATGAACCGATTTAAACCATACTTCGCACAGTTGTTGGATATCATAACAAAACACGTCGTGCAAAATTTCATTCAAATCGGATAAGAATTGCGCACTCTAGAGGCTTAAGAAGTCAAGACCCAAGATCGGTTTATATGGCACCTGTATCAGGTTATGAACCGATTTGAACCATACTTCGCACAGTTGTTGGATATCATAACAAAACACATCGTGCAAAATTTCATTCAAATCGGATAAGAATTGCGCACTCTAGAGGCTCAAGAAGTCAAGACCCAAGATCGGTTTATATGACAGCTATATCAAAACATGAACCGATATGACCCATTTACAATACCAATTGACATACACTAATAAAAAGTATTTTTGCAAAATTTCAAGCGGCTAGCTTTACTCCATCGGAAGTTAGCGTGCTTTCGACAGACAGACGGACGGACATGGCTAGATCGACATAAAATGTCACGACAATCAAGAATATATATACTTTATGGGGTCTCAGACGAATATTTCGAGTAGTTACAAACAGAATGACGAAATTAGTATACCCCCTATCCTATGGTGGAGGGTATAAAAACTAAATAATCTTCACAAAAGTATTCCTCGGTAAATTTATCACAAAGTTAGGACAATAAAGTGATCACATATAGGACTTTGTATGGTAATTCTTTAATTCTTATTGGTACAGCTGGGCTCCAATCGTCTTGGCTTCGATTCTACCAAATCTCGAATCATATCTGTCCATTTTTCCTGCGGCACTTGTTTAAAGGTTGACCTAGACGAAATTTAGAGTTGTCCAATCCGGGAATCCGGGAACAAATTACAAATTACTTTGTGGTGGTGTTTTGAGATAACCTGTGTCGTAAAATAGCCACATTTTGACGTCCGATGCTGTGTTGGTGGGGTCGAGGGAATATTTAGCATTTTAAGTTTTACTTCATTTTGGCGTCCACTGTTCCATCAATAATACTATATTTCCAACTCCTTATGCCGACATAAAATCTCACACCATTATTGAACCACCACCATGCCTAACTACTCCACTTACATTATTTTTTTTCAGTGATTCCCGAGGCATTCTCAAATTATTATACCCCTTCACCATAGGATAGAGGTATATTAATTTCGTCATTTTGTTTGTAACACCTCGAAATATGCGTATCAGACCCCATAAAGTATATATATATTCTTGATCGTCATTTTAAGTCGATCTAGCCATGTCTGTCAAAAGCACGCTAACTTTCGAAGCACGCTAACTGGCCGCTTGAAATTTTGCACCAATACTTTTGATTAGTGTAGGTCGATTGGGATTGTAAATGGGCCAAATCGGTTCATGTTTTCATATAGCTGCCATATAAACCGATCTTGGATCTTGACTTCTTAAGCCTCTAGAGGGAGCAATTCTCATCCGATTTGACTGAAATTCTCCACGTGGTGTTTTGGTATCACACCAACAACTGTGCTAAGTATGGATGAAATCGGTTCATAACCTGATATAGCCGCCATATGTTTTGTTATGACTTCCAATAACTGTACTAAGTATGACGCAAATCGATACATAAACTGATATATCTGCCCTATAAACCAATCTGGGATCTTGACTTCTTGAGCATCTGGAGGGCGCAATTCTAATCCAATTTGGTAGAAATTTTGTACAACGGCTTCTCTCACAACTTTCAACATACGTGTCCAATATGGTCTGAATCGATCAATAGCTTGATACAGCTCCCATATAAACCTACCTCCCGATTTTGCTTCTTGAGCCCCTACAAGGCGCAATTCTTATCCGAATGGATTGAAATATTACACAATGACTTCTAAATACAATGTTCAGCATTCAACTCATTTATGGTCCGAATCAGACTATAACTCGATATAGCTCCAATAGCATAACAGTTCTTATTCATTATTCTTTTTTTACCTAAAAAAAGATACCGCGCAAAGAACTCGACAAATGCGTTCTATGGTGGAGGGTTTATGGTGGAGGCTATACACTCACCCACCGGAATAAAGCTTAAGACAAGGTGTTTCAGTCTCAGACTAACCAAAAATTCAGAACCAAATTCATGCGTCGTGTTGTGACAGCTATAGTATAGTTCTTCACCGTTTGGTGTTTTTGTGACGCCATTACCGGTTCATCGCACTTCCTCAAAGGCGGTAATATCTGCCTTCTCCTATATCCGCCAACGCGTTTACTGCACCTTCTCTATAAAGAGTGCGGATATTCCAGGTGCAGATACGCAGATCATCGCGTGGGTCGCGTGGGTCGTCAGCGTTAGGGGAGTCCGTTTTTACTTTTCTTTTGTTTCGCAGAATAAACTTTATAATATTAATCTTACTGGCCCAGCGCCCCAACCGCATGGGTTTTGTGGGATCGAACATGTATTCCTCGTTGTCGTAAGCCGCTCGCTCCAACATAGAACGCTCACCTTAAGCCGCCCCTAACCTGGGAACAGACGCTGATATTGGCCATTGGTTATTATAAGGCTTGTCATCTCAAATATCATTGGCACTCAGTATTTAATTAAGAGCCAGTGCCACCTGACACCTCACTGAGGCTCTCCTTTCGAAATCGCTGGCTGCCGCGGCCGCATTTGCAACTACATCGCATAAAAACGCAGCTTTCCACTATCCGCAACCTGTGGACGCGTCCGGTAAGCTTCTCGCGATAAAGATGGACACCAAACAAGTCAGAGCTCAAAGTTCCAGTCTGTGTGGTGCTCAACATTATCCCGTGTCGACCGAAATCCGTTCTTCCAATTTAGGGTCTTAATCCCATAAAAATCTGATTTATTGCCTGATTTCGCTGAAACTGTTACTTTTGTAAGAGTGGTTATGGAAGTGGAATTATAATAATATAGGATGATTAATATATCTATGGTGGTGGGTATCCAAAGTTCTGCACGGCCGAGATTAAGAAGTTTTTACTTGTCCCTCTTCTTTAAAAATCCATGCCGTTTTCCTGTTATTTCCTTGTACCTCTTTGTCCTTGTTATGGTTATACCCAAACCAAGACTTGTTTCTCGGGGCATTCTATCAACCAACATTCACATAGATATCATTTCAATTCTTCCTACTCCATGTTAGTGTACAACAATTCTTCCTACTCCATGTTAGTGTACAATGGCCATAACAAAGGTGTTATAAGGAACTCTGCATAAATGTGAAGGATGTTGCGAACTCCAATTACTGCATGTGCATTTGTTGGAGTACAAAGGATAAAAGTATACAGCTCATCAAATCCAAATCCTTCTTTATTGGGCTTAACGAACCACCTCGACTACTGTCTAACCTTCCGGTGTAGAAACAAAAGCAAGTAGTGAGTTTACTAAAGAATAGTTCTTGAAACCCAAATGGGCGTTTTCAAATTAGCCTCTTTGTAGGGCTACAAACAAAAACCCAGCATGTGTTTGTTCAACTACGGCTTTTGTGCTCTGATTTTGCCAACAAAAGCATCTCAATTCAGGTAGCAGCCGTTATTCACCCACCTTTTTGCCATTCATGATCGATGTCATCAATGGGTGATGAAAAGTAAAAATGAACTGGCAAATTATGATTTTTATTTGAATTTCTTTTCATTTGCCAAGATTATTCTCTTTTGTTTGCATTTTTTTATTGTTTCTCATACACAAAACATTCCCCTTATAAATTCCGCTTTCAAGTACCTTGTGTTTGTTCTTAAGGTTGGCAATGGTTAACGTACTTGCTTAGTTTTGAAAAGAGTTCAATTTCATTGCAGATATTGGGCCTTTTCATTACATTTTGCAGACATTAGGCCTTTTCATCCTTTTCTTTTTACACATTTATAGTGGAGGAAGTTTTTGTGTGTTTAGAAGAAGTTTTTGTGACATTATGTACGGGAAATCCAGCCCAACATTTTTATACCCTCCACCATAAGATGGGGGGTATACTAATTTCGTCATTCTGTTTGTAACTACTCGAAATATTCGTCTGAGACCCCATAAAGTATATATATTCTTGATCGTCGTGACATTTTATGTCGATCTAGCCATGTCCGTCCGTCTGTCCGTCCGTCCGTCCGTCCGTCTGTCTGTCGAAAGCACGCTAACTTCCGAAAGAGTAAAGCTAGCCGCTTGAAGTTTTGCACAAATACTTCTTATTAGTGTAGGTCGGTTGATATTGTAAATGGGCCATATCGGTCCATGTTTTGATATAGCTGCCATATAAACCGATCTTGGGTCTTGACTTCTTGAGCCTCTAGAGTGCGCAATTCTTATCCGATTGGAATGAAATTTTGCACGACGTGTTTTGTTATTATATCCAACAACTGTGGAAAGTATGGTTTAAATCGGTCCATAACCTGATATAGCTGCCATATAAACCGATCTTGGGTCTTGACTTCTTGAGCCTCTAGAGTGCGCAATTCTTATCCGATTGAAATGAAATTTTGCACGACGTGTTTTGTTATTATATCCAACAACTGTGGAAAGTATGGTTTAAATCGGTCCATAACCTGATATAGCTGCCATATAAACCGATCTTGGGTCTTGACTTCTTGAGCCTCTAGAGTGCGCAATTCTTATCCGATTGAAATGAAATTTTGCACGACGTGTTTTGTTATTATATCCAACAACTGTGGAAAGTATGGTTTAAATCGGTCCATAACCTGATATAGCTGCCATATAAACCGATCTTGGGTCTTGACTTCTTGAGCCTCTAGAGGGCACAATTCTTATCCGATTTGAATGAAGTTTTGCACGAAGTATTTCGTTATGATATCCAACAACCGTGCCGAGTATGGTTGAAATCGGTCCATAACATGATATAGCTGTCATATAAACAGATCTGGGGATTTGAATTCTTGAGCTTTAAGAGGGCGCAATTCTTATCCGATTTGGCTGAAATTTTGCATGACGTATTTTATTTTTACTTTCAACAACTGTGTCAAATAAGGTTCAAATCGGTTCACAACCTGATATAGCTGCCATATAAACCGATCTGGGATCTTGACTTCTTGACCCCTAGAGGTTGCAATTATTATCCGATATGCCTGACATTTTGTACGACGGATCCTCTCATGACCATCAACAAACGTGTTTATTATGGTCTGAATCGGTCTATAGCCCGATACAGATCCCATATAAATCGTTCTCCCTATTTTACTTCGTGAGCCCCAATGGGCGCAATTCTTATACGAATTGGCTGAAATTTTACACCGAACCGGACCATGTCTTGATATCGTTTTAATAGCAGAGCAACTCTTTTCTTATATCCTTTTTTGCCTAAGAAGAGATGCCGGGAAAAGAACTCGACAAATGCGATCCATGGTGGAGGGTATATAAGATTCGGCCCGGCCGAACTTAGCACGCTTTTACTTGTTAATGCTACTTTAGCTACTGACTCACAATTTGGAAAGGACAGTTACTAATAATGCTATTTTAATTGTTATGTACTTGCAAATATAAAACATTCATAAGTTAAGCAAATATATTTTATATTTTTTGTATTACCAAGCTCTTCCAGACTATACAATGTTTGCTTATGCTCTTGATAGTTTCATGATTGCTTGTTTTTGTCGGAATAATGCCTACAGTAAGTCATTGAAACCCTAGTTTAATTAGGGTGTGGTATAAAATAGAAGTGAAGATTACTGTCACTTAAGCTATAGATCTTATTTAATCTCCCTAGTATAGTTCACTGTTCACTCAACATAATTGTGGTACAGGGTATTATAAAATTGTGCATTTGTTTGTAACACATTAAAGGAGAAAATACACAAAGACGTTTCGGCGGCATTAAAAGTCCTTCTGATGGCAGGGGGATTTGACGTGGTTCTTATCCAGGAACCATGGGTGTGTGGAGGAATGGTTCGTGGACTAAGAATTCTGGGATTTAAGCTACTCAAGTGTACGGGAAATGTTAGACACAGGGCATGTATTCTCGCAAAAAGATGTCTAAATGTCTAAATGAAAAGTAAGTGGAAACTACGGAGGATATAGACATAGTGGTCAAGCGGATCACGAAGGGGCTGAATGACTCGCTTGTGTCAGCATGCCCTAGTGCCAAGCCAAGGGGCAAACAGCAACCGCCATGGTTCTCCCCAGAGCTGGTTGGTCTAAGGAAGGCCTCGAGAAAACTCCTCAACAGGGAGAAAGCCACAAGATTCCCACACGATTGGTACATCTATAAGACTGAGCTAAGAAAATATAAGGGCGAGCTTAGAAAGGCTCAGAACAAATCCTGGGTAGAATTCTGCAGCTCCGTGGAGGATACATCTGAGGCCTCTAGGCTAAGGAAGATTCTTTCCTCGAGAATCTTCCTTAGCCTACTCGTTGATACACATTTCCCGGAAAATTCTCCAACGGACAATGTGGCATCAGAAGAGGTTGTCACTGGTATGCCTTTGTCGGATGCTGTTAGGGAAATTGTGTCTGGGCCGAAAATCCTTTGGGCGATAAAAAGTTTCACCTCCTTTAAATCGCAAGGCCTTGCTGATGTATCACATGCTGTGTCTGATAGGCTGGTTACATGGCTTAGGGAGATATACTCTGCTTGTATCAGAATGTTATGTGGGTGGAGGGACACGAAGGACAATTTTATTCCGAAAGAAGGAAAACCTTACCACACGAAAGCGAAAGATTTTCGTTCCATTAGTCTGTCATCCTTAATGCTGAAGACTCTTGAGAGGTTGATAGAAACATATCTTAGTGCGAAGATCAGTGGAGATCGTCTGTCGCGGCAGCAGCATGCTCATAGTACGGGCAAGTCCACTGAAACAGCCGCTGTCAAGGAATATGCAATGGTAGCATTTCTTGACATTGAAGCTGCTTTCAATAATGTAAAACCGGCGTCAATCATGAAGGAGTTGGAGTTTCTAGGCATCAACTCTACCGCAAGAAAGTTTATTATTAACTTACTTACTAAAAGATGCATTGGGATCTGTGGATCTAAAAAGATGGGTCAACAGAGGAACACCTCAAGGAGGTGTACTGACTCCTCTACAATTGAATAAAGCCATTAACAATATATTATTGTCTCTGGTAGAAAAGGGTGTTAAAGAGGTCGCGTATGCTGATGACGTGACAATTGCGGTTAGGGGGAAATTTCCCAGCACTCCAGATATACTTCAAGAAGCCCTACGTGCAACAGCAAAGTGGGCTGCCGAAAGTGGTCCAGTTATAAATCCGTGCAAGACAGAAGTAGTTCTTTTCAGCAGGAGATACAAGTTGCCTACTGTTGATCCTGTCTCCTTGGGTGGAGAGAATGTTCCATTTACAGAAAGCGCAAAATACCTGGGTGTGTTGCTGGACAGGAAATTGAACTTCAAATCCAACATTTTGAAAAGGGCAAGAAAAGCAACTCTTGCTCTATACACCAGCAATAGAGCCATTGGCAAAGGTTGGGGGTTTAGGCCGCATGTCATGCATTGGGTATATATTCCAGTTGTCAGACCATCTGATGCACTGAATCTTATGCTTCTAGACATTAAGGCTACCAAATTGCAGTGACCACTGCCGTGAGGTTAAGGGAGCTTTATCATTGTTCATGTGGCGTCTACGGACACTGTGTTATCCTTGATACAATATCCGATGTTCCAGGAAGTGTGGATTGTACCCTCCTGAGCCGCTTCTTGATAAAAAGTACTGTACCACTATTTCTGATTGAGCCGATTGGAACTACGATCCCTGGTAACAGAATTTACATAAACTTCTATTCGGATGGTTCCAAACTAAACGACCAGGTGGGCTTTGAGGTGTACTCTAAAGATCTAGAACTGATCATATCGAAAAGGTTACCTGACCAATACAGTGTGTATCAAGATTGAATTAAGAAAGTGATGGAATATCTAAGATATAATGTCATTACGACGATTGGCATAAATATCTTCTCAGGCAGCCATTAAATGAACACAAAAACACAGCTAAGTTTTCAGGACCAGGCCGAAGGACAACGAATGATAGATGGTCACAAAGAGGTGGCTGTGAGCATTCCAAAACTATGTTGCCTAATCTAGACTTGAAGAGGTCTACTGCTTTGCTGTCATTGGCTAGAACAGACGTCTCAGTCATTGTGTCCGTCATGACACTGTCTAACCGGAAAACATGCTTACAGACGGAAGGTTGCCAGCAACGACGCTAGCAGAAGCTGTGAGGACATCGAAGAAGAAGAGACTATAGAAAACCTTCTGTGTGTGTGTCCCGCACTAGCAGTCAGAAGGAGTTTCACTTTAGGTTCTCATTTCTTTGAGAACCTGTCTGATTTAGTGGATTTGAACATTCGCAAGTTGGGCTTTTTAAAACGATCTGAATGGTTCAACGGTAGGAACTAGAAGGCATATTCCTTCTTCTGTTCCTGTGGTATCAAAATGGACGAAATCGTCTAAGTGAGTCTGATGGCAGACTGCCACTTATACCTAATATAACCTAGTGGAAAGTCGATCTACCCCTGTCCGGTTGTCAGTCCTTGAATAGCTATGATAAAAAAAGATCCTGGTTACTATAGATTCACCCGGAAATTTGACACATGCGTTTTGATTAGCCATGTGACGAAGCCTTTTAAATTGAAAAATTCAGTTCTGAAGCCACATTACAGTGAACGAGTAAAATTGTTTGAACATTTTTGTTTTGGCATTGCCGCATTCGTTAAGAAAAACACTATCGACATTCGAATAGAATTGTTACTTGATATAAATAGTTAAAACAAAAGTAACAAGTTATAGTCCGATTCGGACCATAAATGTAGAAGTATATATGGGAGCTGTAAGCTACTGATCGACTCAGACTATATTATACACGTATGTTAAAGGTCATGAGAGAATCCTTTGTACTTAATTTCTGCCAAATCGGATGAGAATTGGGCCCTCTAGAGGCTCAAGAAGTCAAGATCCCAAATCGGTTTTGTATTGCAGCTATAGCAGGTTATGTACCGATTTGCGCCATATTAGCACGGTTGTTGGAAGTGACCCCAAAACACCACGTGCAAAATTTCAGTCAAATCGGATGAGAATTGCTCCCTCTAGAGGCTCAAGAAGTCAAGACCCAAAATCGGTTTATATGGCAGCTATATCAAAACATGGGCCGATTTGGCCCATTTACAATCCCAACCGACCTAGTCTAATAAAAAGTATTGGTGCAAAATTTCAAGCAGCTATCTTTACACCTTCGATAGTTAGCGTGCTTTCGAGAGACAGACGGACGGACATGGCTAGATCGACTTTTTTTTATTATAAATACACGTTTGTTTCCAAAAATTTCAATTAATTCACAATTTTTGTGTATTTGTGTTGTTGCGTTTTGCCACCATCATATGTTCAAATCAACTCTGATGCAAAAAATAATCGGTAACCATTTGAAAAATTTCGATACGATAGCTTTTGAGTGCGGTAATATATCCATTCAATACGTGACGAAATCTTATTCGCTATGAAAACGTACTCGAACACGTATGCGGTAATTCGGCCACAAATTTAGATAAAGCCGGCACAAGTGTCTCTGTTTTTTTCAAATACTCACATACATATTAAACCTTCTGTACACGTTGAGGTCACAAAGGACTTTTACCAACTTTTATGACATATTATGTTAATTATATTTTAATAGTTCTGCAACGATTAAGGCCTGATTTGGCCTTATTCATTGGTTTGGGGCGATTTTACAAAGGTTTTTCTATTTTACTTGCGTTAACGCAAGATGAGGTCTTGTGAGACCTCTTCAAAATGTGTTAGTTTTGGGTTAAGATTTTGAGAGATATATCAATTTGTAGCACCCTTATTTATATACATCCTGATAAACCGTCATGAACATTGCAAACGCGCTGAAACTTGCATCAGTGAATTGTATTAAGCCCCTGGTTCAGATCGGAACATTTTCGCTTATAGCTGCCATATATATCCATCTCCCGATTAATGGGCATGACTCCATAAAGGACGCATTAATTACATAATTTCTATAAAAGTTGGTGCAATAAAATGCATTATAATCCATTACAATCCTGTGAATTATATTTCAGATAGGAATATATTTGGGTTTAGGTGCTATGTAGAACGATCTGGGGAATAACCGTCTTGAGTTGATAAAATTCAAATTTTTCAACCAATTTCGACGAAGACTGAAAAAGTTGAATATTTATGGGGTTGAGTATCCAAAGTTTAGCTCGGGTGAACTTAATTCGTTTTTACTTGTTTGTTAAATATTTATAATCAATTTCCGGAATATAGTTTAATAATTATTGAAGTTACTAGGAAAATAAATGAGGGGCAAAATTATGAAAGATTATGATGAAGTCGAACCGAAGACATTTTCTTTAGATCTTTTCGTGTGCAAAGAAATCCCGTAAATTGGTTCAGTAAATTTAAAGTTATAGCCCTCAGAATATTAAAGAGTTGAAAGGTGGTCAAATGTGACACCCTACATTGCACCCCGTGTTAGTGATACGAATAACTTTAATACATTGTACTGACTGTGTTCGGCTTTTCTCCCGAATAACTGTCCTAACGTATTATAAAATAAAAAAATGGCGACGAAGAAAATGCGAACACATTCCGTTAAAGTAGTATTGAGTTCTTTGAGTGAATTAGTAGCGATATGTCTCTGCGTCAATATAAATTTCGCTTCAATTAATTGCAAATGTAAATTAATGATCTTCAATGGGGCTCCAATCAAATCAGCATTAATGCTGTTTTCTTTGGTGTGTGTTGTTGTTTGACTTTTATTCGTATTCTGGCGAAAAATAGAGCCCGTCTGATTTCGCAATGATTTTATGGCTATTTTCGGTACGAATGAAGTCAGTACTAGGCTTTATATGAAAGCCCATGTCCTCCTCTACAAATATCTATGATATTTTGATCAATAGGTGCAAACTTTTGGCGCTTTAACTGCTGGATACAGACACATAGGTAGGTTGAAAAGAGGGTGCGAATATTAATCCACTCCATGCCACTATGAACGTACACCTAAGCCAGTACTCGGCTTGTCGTACGCTCTAAATACTTAAAATTTATCCTCGAAAAACAAAATCTAAGTCCGGATTTCCGTGCTACAAACAAAATAAGTGCCGATGTCTGGTAGC
The DNA here is from genome assembly GCF_963082655.1 of Stomoxys calcitrans. NCBI lineage: Eukaryota > Metazoa > Arthropoda > Insecta > Diptera > Muscidae > Stomoxys > Stomoxys calcitrans. The sequence continues at coordinate 68,910,174 of NC_081555.1, forward strand.
TGCGAAAGCCGGTCAATGACAAAGTGGAAATATTTCAACATCTCACCATCTTCCATACATGCCCTACAAATGCTATCACTTTCCGCACCTTTTTGCATAAATGACCACATAGTCCTATGTGGGCCGTTATAATTCCGAAAGCTATACTGACCTCCTTCTTACTTCCTCCACTGTGTGCATTCTCCAAGTTTATTAATGGCATACTCTGCCAAATCGTCTGTTCTTTCATTCCCCCTTATTCCGCTATGGCCCGGCACCCTAACAATGTGGAGATGCCATCCTCAGAGAAGGCGTTAATCTCCTTACACTCCTTACACTCTTACACTCCAAGACCGTTCGTGACAGTACTGTCCTGGTTGTTATCGCCCTTATGGCCTGTTTACTGTCCGTAAAGATGTTCACACTTGACGTCCTCGCGTTAGCACCACACCACTTCACGACCTTCCGATGATAAGGCAGTCTAAACCAGATCTCAGTCCCTGGGTTCTCAATGAAGACCCCCAGGCCCAATCTGTCCTCTAGCTTTGATCCAGCTGTGTAGAATGATCTTCCAGATGGCAATACCAGAGTGACGTCAATCTAAAACTGTGCCGCTGGCAGCAGTACCTCACGTCTTTCTGGTTTCCTCCCGTCGCATAGTTCTCCTATCGCCTTAAGATTTATAGCCGCAGTGACTACGAAATACAAATTTGACCTTGAACTTTACATTAAGTAACAGGGGCTAACTTCTCCCATATCAATGAGCGCTGTCCGATTTCAGTTAAACCTTAATGACACGGCACCTCTTTTATACAACCGAGCCCGAGCGACGTGTTGCAGTGCCACACCTCTTTAGAGAAAAGTTTGTACATGGCATAGTACCTCACAAACGTTGCCAGAATTAGAAGGGGATAACCACAGCTGCTTAATCCGTATGTCGATGGGTCGGATATCTTGAATAATCTTCTGTGCCCTAGTGGGAATGGTGCTCATCACCCCGCCTATGCCAAGACAACATGTTCTACGAACTTGTTGTATAAGACCTACGTATTATTAAGATTTAATACACGTATTCCCCAATTTTAATACCCACCACCATAGGATGGCGGTATACTAATCTAGTCATTCCGTTTGTAACGCATCCAAATATTTCTCATAAAGTATATATATTCTTGATCGCCTCGACGTTCTGAATCAATCTAGCCATGTCCACCAGTCCGTCTGTCTCTCGAAATCACGATAGCGGTCGAACGCGTAAACCTAGCTGCTTTAAATTTTCCAGTTACTTAATATTGATGTAGGTCGTTGGTGATTGCAATGGTCCATATCGGTTCAGATTTAGATATAGCTCCCATTTAAACCGATCTCCCGATTTTGCTTCTTAAGCCCTTACAAGCCGCAGTTGAAATTTGACATGTAGTTTTTGTTATGACTTTTAACAACTATGCCAAATACGGTCTAAATCGGTCTATAATCTAATATAGCTCTCATAGAAACCGATCTCCCGATTTGACGTCTTGAAGCCGCTATTTTTGTCCGATTTGGCTGAAATTTTGCGGATAGTTATGTGTTATGTTTTCCAACATCTGTGCCAAGTACGGTCCAAATCGGTCTACAACCTGGTATAGATCCCACATAAACCGGTCTCGGTCTCCCGGCCTTGTTCGTTTCCTTAAAGCTTTAGCTTTTGCTGGTTTGCTAGAAATTTGGTATGTATAGTAAATGTATGCCCTTCAGCTACATTTATTTTGTATAAATTTTTAGCAAATTCCATGGTGGAGGGATCCCAAGATTCGGCCCGTCCGAACTTAGCATGCGTCTACTTGTTTAAAGTCGCAAAACTAAGTGCAGTTTTGGAATACATCCTGATCCCCACTTAACTAAACTTTTTCTTTATCTTTGGAAGCAAAAACTTTGCTGGGAAAGGTCGAATAGGTTTTGACTTGGTTATATTTCGTTCAAATACAATTGCATCTTTAGATGACCATCCCTACTTTGTGGCGTATGTGGTACTTTAAAGTGGTTTCAAATTTCCTTCATAGGTCGATACTTGTGTTTGCTGCTTAGAATAAAACGTTTGTATGAACTACTCTCATTCTTGTTCTACAACAGCGAACAATTGCAATTTGAACATGGTAATTTAAGTACAAACATGCGGCGATTACGCCAAAAGCCTCCCAACAACCATACAAAGTGCAAACGTTTCGATATGGCTTCATGTCGGTATGAGCCAGTGGATATGATAAATTAGGGTGGAAGAAAAAACAACGCCAAGAGGTGTTGGAGCCTATGGCTAGGAATATATTGATGGTCTTGGTAGGTAGCAAGACTAAAAAGCTTTATACGAAATATCAAAGTTTCCATATTTCTACCCTCTACAACTGGAGATTGTGGTCATGACGTGTGTGAGTATTATTAGGAGTAACAAATATTTTATGAAAGTTTAAAAATATTAAATTGTTTTAAAATATTTTTCTCGCAATTTCTTAACATGATTTATGAAAATGTGATAAAGTAAAATATTTGCCGTATATACGTTATTTCACCCACAGGGGGTGAGTCGAGCCATGTAAATAAATATCACCCGAAAATTAAAGGATTTCAATTGATTACTGAAATGAAATAGCCAGCCAACAAATGGATTTGATCACATACAACATGCCTTCGGTATACGTTTCTAGCGTGGTGAGTGCTATATTCAGTATCGTAGTGTTGCTCTCTAACCTCCCGTCTGTCGAGCCTATAGTTCATTGCTTGATAATTTGCAGCGTCAAATTCAATTCCATATTGGATTTTAAGTTTGGTTTCCACAAACCAATTCCTGCAGCCATTGGATCAATTTCTCTTCATGTATCAATGTCGCTTTTATTTCCTTCTGTGTGATTTCAATGTTGGCTTATTTCCAGCTTCAATTGTCTTTGGTTCACAAACATCACCAATGGGATGCGCTTTAACCAGTTATGTTTTTATAACCCCCACCATAAGATGGGGGGTATACTAATTTCGTCATTCTGTTTGTAACTACTCGAAATATTCGTCTGAGACCCCATAAAGTATATATATTCTTGATCGTCGCGACATTTTATGTCGATCTAGCCATGTCCGTCCGTCTGTCCATCCGTCCGTCCGTTCGTCAGTCTGTCGAAAGCACGCTAACTTCCGAAGGAGTAAAGCTAGCCGCTTGAAATTTTGCACAAATACTTCTTATTAGTGTAGGTCGGGTATTGTAAATGGGCCATATCGATCCATGTTTTGATATAGCTGCCATATAAACAGATCTTGGGTCTTGACTTCTTGAGCCTCTAGAGTGCGCAATTCTTATCCGATTGGAATGAAATTTTTCGCGACGTGTTTTGTTATGATACCCAACAACTGTGCCAAGTATGGTTGAAATCGGTCCATAACCTGATATAGCTGTCACCTAAACCGATCTTGGGTCTTGATTTCTTGAGCCTCTAGAGGGCGCAATTCCTATCCGATTGGAATGAAATTTTGCACGACGTGTTTTGTTATGATATGCAACAACTGTGCCAAGTATGGTTGAAATCGGTCCATAACCTGATATAGCTGTCATATGAACCGATCTTGGGTCTTGACTTCTTGAGCCTCTAGAGGGCGCAATTCCTATCCGATTTGGCAGAAATTTTTCATTATGCATATTATTCTTACTTTCAACAATATTAACCGATCTGGGATCTTGATTTCTTGAACCTCTAGAGGTCGCAATTATTATCCGATTTGCCTGAAATTTTGTACTACGGATCCTCTCATGACCATCAACATACGTGTTTATTATGATCTGAATCGGTCTATAGCCCGATACAGCTCCCATATAAATCGATCTCTCTATTTTCTTGAGCCCCCAAAGGGTGCAATTCTTATTCGAATTGGCTGACATTTTACACAGTTTTCCAACATGTAATTTAAATGTGGTCAAAACCGGTCCATATCTTGATATCGCTCTAATAGCAGAGGAAATCTTTTCTTATATCCTTTTTTGCCTAAGAAGAGATGCCGGGTAAAGAACTCGACAAATGCGATCCATGGTGGAGGGTATATAAGATTCGGCCCGGCCGAACTTAGCACGCTTTTACTTGTTGTTGTTGTTTTTCTATTATTTGAAATTTCGCAAATGAATACGTACTAAAAACTTTTTATCATATATTCAATGTATGTCAAAACAATACGAGGAAAATAGTTAATATATATATATGTTCCGATTTGGACCAAATACTTATAAGTAAAAGTCATTGTTCGATTAAGTATAACAAAATATTGGTATTTTAAATTACTATATCTAAAAATAAACCGATCTGAACCATATACGACACGGATGTCGAAAAGCCTAACACAATTCACTGTCCCAAATTTCGGCGAAATCGGACTTTTATGTCCCCAAAACCTTAAATTGAGAGATCGCTCAATATTGGCAGCTATATCCAAATCTAAACTGATCTAAGCCAAATTGAAGAAGAATGTCAAAGGGCTTAACCTAACTCACTGTCCCAAATTTCGGCGACTTCGGAAAATAAATGCGCCTTTTATGGGTCCAAAACATTAAATCGAGAGATCGGTCTATAAGGCAGCTATATTCAAATCTGGACCGACCTGGGCCAAATTGAAGAAGGATATCGAAAAGCCTAACACAACTCACTGTCTCACATTTCAGCAACATCGGACAATAAATGCGCCTTTTAGGGCCCCAAAACCTAAAACCGAGAGATCGGTCTACATGGCAGCTATATCCAAATCTGGACCGATCTGTGCCATATTGCAGAAGTATATCAAGGGGCTTAACTTAACTCACCGTCCCAAATTTCGGCGACATCGGAAAATAAATGCGCCTTTTATGAGCCCAAAACCTTAAATCGAGAGATCGGTCTATATGGCAGCTATATCCAAATCTGAACCGATCTGGGCTAAATTGAAGAAAGATGTCGAAGAGCCTAAGACAACTCTGTCCCAAATTTCACCAAAATCGGATAAAAAAATTGGCTTTAATGGGCCTAAGACCCTAAATCGGAGGATCGGTATATATGGCAGCTATATCCAAATCTGGACTGATCTGAGCCAAATTGACGAAGAATCGACTGGCCTATCACTTATCACTGTCCCAAATTTCAGCAAAATCAGAGAAGAAATGTGGCTTTTATGGGCCTAAGACCCTAAATCGGCCGATCGGTCTATATGGGGGCTATATCAAGATATAGTCCGATATAGCCCATCTTCGAACTTAACCTGCTTATGGATAAAAAACGAATCTGTGCAAAATTTCAGCTCAATATCTCTTTTTTTAAAGACTGTAGCGTGATTTCAACAGACAGACGGACGGACATGTCTAGATCGTCTTAGATTTTTACGGTTATCAAAAATATATATACTTTATAGGGTCGGAAATGGATATTTCGATGTGTTGCAAATGGAATGACAAAATGAATATACCCCCATCCTTCGGTGGTGGGTATAAAAAGATAAAACAAGTAAAAGCGTGCTAAGTTCGGCCGGACCGAATCTTATATACCCTCCACCATGAATCGCATTTGTCGAGTTCTTTTCCCTGCATCTCTTCTTAGGCAAAAAAGGATATAAGAAAAGAGTTGCTCTGCTATTAAAACGATATCAAGATATGGTCCGGTTCGGACCACAATTAAATTATATGTTGGATACCTGTGTAAAATTTCAGCCAATTCGTATAAGAATTGCGCCCATTGGGGCTCACGAAATAAAATAGAGAGAACGATTTATATGGGATCTGTATCGGGCTATAGACCGATTCAGACCATAATAAACACGTTTGTTGATGGTCATGAGAGGATCCGTCGTATAAAATTTCAGGCATATCGGATAATAATTGCGACTTCTAGGGGTCAAGAAGCCAAGATCCCAGATCGGTTTATATGGCAGCTATATCAGGTTATGAACTATCGGTTCATAACCCTTTATATGGCAGCTACATCAGGTTATGGACCGATTTGACCCATACTTGGCACAGTTGTTGGATATCATAACAAAACACGTGGTGCAAAATTTCATTCTAATTTGATAAGAATTGCGCACTCTAGAGCCTCAAAAAGTCAAGACCCAAGATCGGTTTATATGACAGCTATACCAGGTAATGGCCCGAATTGAACCATTCTTAGCACAGTTGTTAGAAGTGATACTAAAACACTATGTGCAAAATTTCAGTTTAATCGGATGAGAATTGCGCCCTCTAGAGGCTCAAGAAGTCAAGACCCAAGATCGGTTTATATGGCAGCTATATCAGGTTATGGACCGATGTGAACCATACTTGGCACAGTTATTGGATATCGTAGCAAAACACGTCGTGCAAAATTTCATTTAAATCGGATAAGAATTGCGCACTCTAGAGGCTCAAGAAGTCAAGACCCAAGATCGGTTTATATGCCAGGTGTATCAGGTTATGGACCGATGTGAACCATACTTGGAACACTTGTTGGATATCATAACAAAACACATCGTGCAAAATTTCATTCCAATCGGATAGGAATTGCGCACTCTAGAGGCTCAAGAAGTCAAGACCCCAGATCGGTTTATATGGCAGCTATATCATGTTATGGAGCGATTTGATCCATATTCGGCACAATTGTTGGATATAATAACGAAACACGTCGTGCAAGATTTCATTCCAATCGGATAAGAATTGCGCACTCTAGAGGCTCAAGAAGTCAAGACCCAAGATCGGTTTATATGGCAGCTATATCAAAACATGGACCGATATGGCCCATTTACAATACCAACCGACCTACACTAATAAGAAGTATTTGTGCAAAATTTCAAGCGGCTAGCTTTACTCCTTCAGAAGTTAGCGTGCTTTCGACAGACAGACGGACGGACGGACAGACGGACGGACGTGGCTAGATCGACATAAAATTTCACGACGATCAAGAATATATATATACTTTATAGGGTCTCAGACGAATATTTCGAGTAGTTACAATCAGAATGACGAAATTAGTATACCCCCCATCACGTCGTGCAAAATTTCATTCTAATCGGATAAGAATTGCGCACACTAGAGGCTCAAGAAGTCAAGACCCAAGATCGGTTTATATGGCAGCTATATCAGGTTATGGACCGATTTGAACTATACTTGGCACAGTTGTTGGATATCATACCAAAACACGTCGTGCAAAATTTCATTCCAATCGGATAAGAATTGCGCACTCTATAGGCTCAAGAAGTCAAGACCCAAGATCGGTTTATATGGCAGCTATATCAAAACATGGACCGATATGGCCCATTTACAATACCAACCGACCTACACTAATAAGAAGTATTTGTGCAAAATTTGAAGCGGCTAGCTTTACTCCTTCGGAAGTTAGCGTGCTTTCGACAGACAGACGGACGGACGGACGGACAGACGGACGGACATGGCTAGATCAACACAAAATTTCACGACGATCAAGAATATATATACTTTATGGGGTCTCAGACGAATATTTCGGGTAGTTACAAACAGAATGACGAAATTAGTATACCCCCCATCTTATGGTGGAGGGTATAAAAATGTTAAAACGATTAAAAATTATTCAAAATCGAAGATTAATTTCGGCGGGATATATTCAGAGGTCAGAGTATATATGGACAATGTCTAGTGAGGAAACACTAGAACTACTCGTTGATACTCATTTCCGGCGAAACTCTCCAGAAGAGGTTTCGCCAGAAGAGGTTTTTACTGGTATGCATGAGTCGAACGTTATTTGGGAAATTGTGTCTGAGTCGAAAATCCTTTGTGCGATAAAAAGCTTCGACTTCTCTACGTCGCCAGACCCTGATGATGAATTACCGGTTGAATTACAAGCTGTATCCTACAGATTGGTTCCTTGGCTAAGGGAGATACACTCTGCGTGTCAAGGAATATACAATGTTAACATTTCTTAAGATTTAAGGTGCTATCAATGATGTAAAACCAACGTCAATCGTGAAGCAGCTGGAATGTTTAGGCATCAACACTACCGTAAGAAATTTTATTAATAACTTACTGAAAGATGCATTACGGCAAGCCTGAGATCTGTAGACCTAAAAAGATGGGTCAGCAGAGGAACACCTTAAGGAGGTATACTGTCTCCTCTACTTTGGAATATAGCCATTAACAATATATTATTGTCTCTGGAAGGAAAAGGTGTAACCAGTGATGGAAAAATTTACTGAGCGGATGGTAAACTCGGAAATTGACAATTTTTTAAATTTCGGTACGTCCAATGATAAAAATCATTAGAGCAGAATGGAAGGCTTTTAATAAAATTCAGTATCATAACATCGAAATAAATTCAAATATATTCTGGAAGAGTTTGAATTACCAAAAATATGAGTTAGAATTGTGTTACAACCAGGGATTCGGAGCGGAACAGGCCTACTTTTGTCAGAGCGGGAGCGGAGCTGTTTCCAATTTCAAAATCCGCTCCCCTCCAACAAAATAAAAATCTTTAAAATACAAATTTTTTGGTTAATGAATTGGTTTTTTGACCAATTCAAACAAAAATTTTAAATTTTTAATATGAGATAACTTTATGGTTAAATTTCGTTAAATCGTTATCGAAAATGTATTAGAGAAGAAATTTATACCAGTTTTAAAAAGTTTCGTCTTAAATTCAAAGCAAGTGAAAACGAGCTAAGTTTGGTAGAGCCGAAACGCGCGAACCATCCGCCATCGATCGGTCTTGTGAAGTTCTTTGCACGGTTTCTCTTTTGCAACTCATCGAAATAACCTCTTCCGACCCTACAAAGTATATATATTCACGAGCTCGTAAAATTCTAAGACGATTTATCGGTGTCCATGTGTTTGCCCGTCTGTTGTAATCATGCTACATACATTCTTCCAAAATTCAAATATTGAGCTGAAGTTTGGCACAGATTCGTATTTTGTTTATACCCAAGTTGTGTTCTTGAACCAGCTATACGGACTATATTTAGATATAGCTGCCATATAGACCGATCTACTAAGTGGTGTCGCTTTGCGGCAAGCCATTCGGACTCGCCAATTAAATGGAGGTCCCATATTATTGAGCTTAATGTTGTAACGGTCAGCACTTGTTGGTGTGAGATTATTTTGCCCGCAGTTTCTTAATGGCATTTTTTTCAATACCAAGGTTATAATAATGATTTTTTTTTCTATTATTACAAATGTGCTTATTCTTGAGCTTCATCGAATGTTGTATGCAATGACATCAGTACTTCCGGTAACACAGATGGTATTCCTGCTGATAACTCGTTATATTTTACCAGCTAGTAAATCGAAGGATAATGAGTTATCCATTATTTTACATGCCAAAAATAATGCTGGGTAAGGGTCTTAAACCCAAACAAGCCCAATTTGTTGCCCGATTTCGGTGAAATTTTAAACATAGTCCAGATCGGACCAAATTTGGATATAGCTGCCATATAGGTAGGATCCGATCTGCCGATTAAGGATCTTAAGCCCAATGAGTTGGACTAGACTTCTCGTTGTCCGAACCAAATTCGGATCAGATTGGATCATACTTTGATATAAATTTGGAACATGGAGTTGCAATAGGCCACCCGATATCCTATGGTTCATCTCAGACCATATTTTTTTATACTTTCCACCATAGGATGGGGGCATACTAATTTCGTCATTCTGTTTGTAACTCCTCGAAATATTCGTCTAAGACCCCATAAAGTATATATATTCCTGATCGTCATGATATTTTAAGTCGATCTAGCCATGTCCGTCCGTCTGTCTGTCGAAAGCACGCTATCTTTCGAAGGAGTAAAGCTATTCGCTTGAAATTTTGCACAAACACTTCTAACAAGTGTAGGTTGGTTGGGATTGTAAATGGGCCATATCAGTCCATATTTTGATATAGCTACCATATAAACCAATCAGGGATCTTGACTTCTTGAGCCACTAGAGGACGCAATTCTTATCCATTATTTTTAACCATAAGCAAAAGTTGGGGGTTTTAACAGCGCGTCATGCATTGAGTATATACTGCAGTTACCAGTCCTTTAATGACATAAGGTGATGTGATCTAGTGAACGGCGCTTCAGGATCCAAAGAATGGCTTGTTTGTGCATCACACCCACACTGGCGACGACACCATCTGATGCACTGAATTTAGTGCTACACAAAATGCCTCTGGACATTGTGGCTAGACAAATTGCTGCCACCATTGCTGTGAGGCTAAGAGAGCTTTCTCTTTTGTGCGGCATCTACGGGCACTGTGTTTTTATCGATACAAGGCACTGTGGATTATACTTTGCCTGAGATGTTTTTTAATAAAAAGGTAAACTTCCCTCTATTTTTGTCTTTATAAGTTTCTGGATAGGTTTGTGTTTACCATTTCGCATTAAATGTCCTAAGTATCCTATTTGTCTTTGTAAAAAGATGAAATTCCTGCCGTATTCTCCTCGTAACTTCTCTGTTAGAAATATGACCACTTCATGGAATTCGCAATATTCGGCGGTGTAGGCATATTTCAAAGGCTTGTAATCTCTTCATCTGTTGTTCAATCATCTCCCATTAGGGAGATGATTTTTTGGGATATTTTTTCTTAAAAACTATTTAAACTATTAAACTTAAACTATTAAAAACTATCACAAACCACTTCTAAATTAAATTTGTGTACAAATTTTAAATCATTTTGTGCGTAAGGTTTTTTTATCGAGCCACCTTGTTTGTAATATTTATGTAATCTTAAGTAAAAACTCATCAAAGTATGACACAGGAATATGACCATGTAAAAAAGTCATCACCATACTGTCTATAAGTAGGAATTTGTGTAGCACATTTCTTGCTCATTTGTACATCATGCCTATTTTGGGATTTTCTTGTATTTAAAGAAAGTATTTCTTTCGATTCGACGCTGTATTTCTTTGGACGTTGTAAATTTACTACACCCCTTATACTTCTTGAGCGTCTAGAGGACGCAGTTTTTATCCGACTTAAAATTTTGTGTGACGACTTTTACTATGGTTTCCAACATCCAAACAAAGTTTGGTCCGAATAGCCCCAATAACATAACATTTCTTATCCATTATCCTTTGTTTGCCTATAAAGACAAAGAAAGGTGGTGATCCATGGTGTTGGGTATATAAAATTCGGTCCGGCTCGGCCCGGCGCTCTAAACGCATTTACTTGTTAAAGTTAAATTTGAGACTGTACTCCACGCTTTGTTTATGAGTTTGTTCACGACTACAATACCACGATTTTAGTCGATTTTAATATAGTATCGTAGCTATTTAAAAGTCGACTTTCGACTAATCGATTAATAGACTTTTAGTGTAGAAAAGTCGAAGTACTCACTGTTTAAAAAAGTCGAAAAAAGTCAAAAAATTGAAAAAATTCTAAATAGATTGAGTTTCAAATCGGTTTTTGCCACCGACAGCTATGGTTGCATTAGTTACAAAAGTGATCTTTACGGGGAATTACCGAAGCTAACTCGAAATGAAGCATTTGTGAAGGTAAGATTAAGTTAGGTTGAAAAGAGAGTGCAGATATAAATCCACTATCGACATACACCTAAGCCAGTAATCGACTTGTTGTGCGCTCTAAAAACTATAAAGTAACCTCTAAAAAGAAAATTTTAAGTTAGGAATTTCGTGCTACTTACAAAATCCTTAATTGTTTTTAATACCACTCCCCTAAGTTGGTTCATGTCTGATATTGTGTCTCCATCTAAGTACCGGTATCTGTGTCTCCAACTAAGTACCGGTGTCTGTTGGACGCGAAAGCCGGGCAATGACGAAGGAAATACTCCAACGTCTCATCATCTTCCCTGCATGCCCTACACATGCTATCACTTGCCGCACCGATTTTATATAAGTGAGCTCGTAGTCCTATGTGTCCCGTTATGATTCCAATAGCTATACTGACCTCCTTCTTGCTTCCTTTAAGTAATAGCCTCGTCTTCTCACGATCTGGATCCCCCCATAGGATTTTCGCCGTCTTACCGACCGTTTCGCTGTTCCACAATGTTGCATGCGTATTCGTCGTCCACTCCCTTAACTCGGACTGTGTCGACCCGAAAGGCTTCGGGTTAACCAAGTTTATTGACGGCAGTCCTCTGGCCTTTACCGCCAAAGCGTCTGCCCTATCATTTCCTCTTACTCCGTTATGGCCTGGCAGCCAAACGATGCGGATTTTCCCATCCTCAGAGAAGCTGTTAATCTCTTTCTTACAATGCAAGACTGTTCGTGACCTTACTGTTCTGGTTGTAATTGCCCTTATGGCAATTTTACTGTCGGTAAAGATGTTCAGACTCGCCGTCCTCGCGTTAGCACCACACCACTTCACGCATTCCGTGATCAATGTAAGCCCCCAGGCCCACTCTGTCGTCTAGCTTTGATCCATCCGTGTAACATGATCTTCCAGATGGCAATACTAGGGTTCCGCCAATCCAAGACTGTGCCGATGGTAGCAGTACCTCGCACTCGACTTCAAGGTTCATCTCAGGTATCTGATCGGGAACCTCTTCCCTTCCTTCCAAGTTTCCTATCGTCGCCTAGATTATACCGCTATCGTATGAGCTGCTTCTATCCTCAATCTCCCATCTCCTAAAGTCTCATAGCCGCAGTGGCTGCGCCACACTTAATCTGTATGTCAATGGGTCTGATATCTAGAATAGTCTCCAGTGCCCTAGTGGGCGTGGTCCTCGTCGCTCCGCCTATGCCAAGACAACATGTTCTCTGAACCTGTTGTGTGGTCCTTATGTTACACTTTTTCTCCATAGCAGTCCACCAAACTACTGAGTAAGTATTGGCCTAATCACGCTCCTGTAGAGCCAGTGGACTATCCTCGGATTCAGGCCCCATTTCGAGCCTACGGCCTGTCTACATAGTGCCTAACATCTGTGAGCCTTCTTAGTACGCTCCTGAATGTGACACTTCAAAATCAGTTTCCTGTCCAAGATCACACCTAAGTATTTGACCTTGTCAGATATCGAAATCGTCTTATTGAGGAAATGTTGGGTGTTAAATTGGCTCACCTTTGTCGTCCTCGCATACTTCAGTCTTCTCTGGGTTAATATTAAGACCTCTGGGTCTAACCCAGTCAAATGCCGAATGCAAGACCCTTGCGGCACTTCTGCATAGCTCGTTCGGATCCTTACCTCTAAGAAGTATTATAACATTGTCTGCGTAGCAGACGGGTTCAAATCCCTCCTCAGTCAACATCCATAATAGGTCATTTATTGTGGTCACCCATAGGAATGGCCATAAAATGCCCCCTGTGACGTGCCCTGTGCCACTTTCTCCCTTATATTTATGCCATGGGGCACACAATTTATTTCCACCAGTTCCTTAGCATATGGCTTATCCAGTCTCTAAGAACCGGGTCCACCCAGTACTGGTCTAAGGATTGAATCAGTGTGTCGGTCCGCACATTGTTAAAAGCCCCTCGATGTCAATGCATACAGCCAGTGTGTACGTTTTGGCCAGTGTGTACGTTTTGTGCATTTTATGCACAACCTCGTGCAGGGCAGTCTCCACCGACCTTCCCTTGACATAGGCATGCTGTTTATATTTATATATATATTATATTACCAGTTCGCTGGATGTCCTACTCTTTATCATGGTGTCCACAATACGTTCCATGGTTTTGAGTAGAAAGGAGGTAAGGCATATGGGTCTGTAGTCGCATAACTTGCCTTGCCGTTTGAGAAAAGAAAATAAAAAAACCGCTAATCCCAAAACACCACCCAAAATCAAAAGTGGATCAATCGGGACAATATGGGTATGAGTAGAAAATTCTGAAGAATAGAATACAAATGTTATAATAAAATGTGGTGCAAATACCCAGGGGGTCATTCCAACCCCAAAACATCTCCAAACAGACGTAATGGACGTTAATATTAATATGGGACTCAAATGAAAGGTATTGGGAAATAGATTACGAATACGGAATAAAAATGTAGTTCAAGTTATAGGTGTCGCCCCACCTCCAAAAATCCCCCTAAATGGGTATATTAGTTGATCGTGCCTATATGGGGCCCAATTGAAAGGTAATTGTAGATTAGGAATATGTTATTCAAATTTGCGTACAAGTATGTAAGTGGCGCTTTATCTATTAAATAGGTCAAATAGGTTAATTGACCCATCATGACAATATGGGACTCAAATGAAAAGTACTAGTAGAAAACGAATCTGATATTCATTTTGGGCCCAAGTGTTAAGGGGTCCCAAAACACCCCCAAACCGTACATATTTACCGACAATGACATTATGGGGCTCAATTGATTTTGAATTTTGCTGCGATCACAAATATATACTTAGTAGGGTAGGAAATTGATATTTCGATATGTTACAAACGGAATGACTATAAATAAATAGTATAAAAATAAACTCTTCATTGCAGACATTTCACAATATTTTCTATTTTCAAGCGTGATGATCAAAACAATAAAACTGTAAAAACGGTTAGTCTATATTTTGTAAAAAGTCTGTTAAAAGATTAGACTTGTTGATTATCGAAAAAGCTCGAAAAGTCGGCTGTTGATTTTCAGAAAAAGTCGATAAGTCGATTTTTCAATTTCAGTTTAGACCTTTATGGCAAAGTCTGCATATCTTAGTGTGTTTAGATGTCAATCGTTTAATTTGATGCCAATTTTCTCTCCGGCTGTTGCGTCTTGAATAATCATTTCTGAGTAGATGTTAAATAATAGTGGTGATAATATACATTCTTGTCTAACACCTTTAAGCCTAGTACTGACTTCATTCAAAGCGAAAATGACTATTGTTATTGCGAAATCCGAGGGACTCTTTTCTTTGTCAGAACTCAAACAAAAGTCAAACAACAACACACAACAATATTGAAACAGAGTTGATTCGGCCCTTTTCGTGAACATTTAATTACATTTGCAATTAAAATTGTGCGAAATTTATCCTAAGCGCGGTTGTTAGAAGTGATACCAAAACTCCACGTTTAAAATTTCAGTCAAATCGGACTAGAATTGGGCCCTATAGCGGCTCAAGAAGTCAAGACCCAAGATCGGTTTATATGGCAGCTATATCAAAACATGGACCCCATTTTCAATCCCAACCGACCTACACTAATAAAAAGTATTTGTTCCAAATTTGAAGCAGCTAGCTTTACTCCTTCGAAAGTTAGCGTACTTTCGACAGATAGGCGGACGGACGGACGGACGCCATGTCTATATACTTTATATATATATACTTTATGGGGTCTCAGATGCATATTTCGAGGTGTTACAAACAGAATGACGAAATTAGTATACCACCATCCTATGGTGGAGAGTATAAAAGGTTGTTGATGTCCTCGCCAAGCTTGAAAGTCAGACGTTTTCTGTTATAGGAGCACATTCATAGATAAATTAGATAAAAAATTTGAACTTCGCAGATAGTCTGGTTGGTGGCGTTTCTGAATATGAACATGCCGCAAGCAGAAATCTGCTCTCAATGGCGTGCAGTTTGCGTCGTTTGCATTTACTAAATATTTATTATTTCCTTTCCCATGAAGGAAACTATGGCGCAATGCACGTATATAGGGTTCGGCAGTCGAAGCTTCCAATATGTGTATCTTTCTTATCTTATTTCTTTTCTTTTTGCTGTAAATTAGATTTTTTTTTAATTTTTTCGGCAGTGCTACCAACAAAGATTGATATTTGCTATAAAATTTTGAAAGCACAAAAATGTATCTGATATTTCATTACACGTTCTAACCTATGTACCAGTGTTGTCATATTCATAACTTCACAAAAGTTGAAGCTAATTGTACGATTTCCTTTTTATTATTGACGTTTATTTTTCAATTGACGTTTTTTTACGTCCCTAATATTGATATCAGTTTCCCTAATGTTGTTATCAGATTCGTGCTCTAATCCCAAAGACCTTTTTTTTAGCCCCATATTGCCGTGGTCGGTAAATTTGCCCTCTTTAGGAGGGTGTTTTGGTAGAGGGGCGCCCCCAAACCCTTGGTCCTGAATTTGGATATCAGATTCGTATTCTACTCTCAAATATCTTTTATTTGAGCCCCATATTGTCGTGGTCGCTATATATGGTTCTAAAATTGGATATCGGATACATTTTCTACTCATAAATGTCTTTCTTTTGAGTCCCATATTGTCGTCATTGGTCTATATATATTTGATGGGCTTGCAAATTATTAAATTCTAAATGTGTGCTATGTTAAGAAAATTCATTGCGCGCTTCTTCCTTTTATGGTCAGTTAATTCGACCCACTGAAGTGGCTATTCGGGCTATTGTGACTAAATTTCGCACCAAGTTTACATTGTTGGACATTAAACCAAAAAACGCATAAATAGAATGCAAACTGAAGAAATATTGCAGCTATAGCGGCAAGTGTTAATAATGACCATCAATTATAGATTCTTCGCCGTTCGCAGCAATTGGGCCTCTATTACTCAAAAACTTGGAAAGTTTTATGGAAGAATTTAGGAGTGATGAATTTCAAAATACATCTGATGCAAGAATTGAAGCCGAACGACCTACCGCAATGCAGAATTTTTGGTGAATGGGTTCTTGAAAAGTTGGCCGAAGATCTTTTTTATCGAAAAATTGTGTTCAGCGAAGCTCATTCTTGGCTCAACGGGTACGTATATAAGCAGAATTGTCGAATTTGACGTGAAGATCAGCCGGAAGCATTGCAAGAGCTATCAATGCATCCTAAAAAGGTCACATTTTGATGCGGTTTATGGGCTGGTGGCATCATTGGACTGTACTTCTTCAAAGATGATGCGAATCGCAACGTAAATGCGAATGGTGAGCGCTATCGTGAGATGATATTCAACTTTTTTTGCCCAAAATTCAAGAGCTTGACTTGCATGACATGTGGTTTCAATGCCACACAGCACTTATAACACTTGTAACTTATTTTGAGGCGAGTTCGGTGAATATTTTATTTCACGTCCGCGACCGGTCAATTGGCCTCCTATATCGTACCATTTAAGGATTTTACTGATACTGGACTATGTTAAAGCTCATGTCTATACAGACAAGATTGCTTCAATTGATGTATTGGAAGACAGCATTGAAGCATTCATTCGTGAGATGCCGGCCGAAATATTGGAAAGAATATGTCATAATTGGACTAAGCGGATGGACTATATGAGCGCGGTCACGGTCAACACTTGGATGAAATTATCTTCAAACATTAAATTATATGGACCGTAATATCGATTCAAATAAAGATTTCATGCATTTTTCTGAATTTTACGTGTTTTTTTTTTTTTTTTTGAAAAACTTTCCTTTAGCTCCTAAAAAATCAACATTCATAAAAAGTTTTACCCTTGCAAATATTTTCATTTGCAGATGCTAATTACTGTGCAAGATTTTTCCAAGTGGCTACCAGGTTTACAAATTCGTCTGTACCTTTTCTCTCTACACTTTGATACTTTTCCCCGTACTGTGTTTGCAACAGCTGTTTCCAGCTTTTCGACGTTCAGTTTCCGATATGTATGCGGCACCAAGAGAGTAATATGAATTGATATTGGAGCTTTGAAGTGATCGTTCGTGCGTTCCACAAAACACATTATAATCAACCTAATTCCTCATAGATTGATCTGACCATTGAGATGTTATTAACCACCAAACCTTTTAAAGTGCAAATTCTACATATCTCATCTTTTACCCAACTTACAGTGGGATGGAATTAAAAAAAAACTAGTAAAACATCTTCATTTTGAGAACGAGAAGTGGCAACTCTTTGAAATGTTACATGGTAAGAGCTGAGAGATATTAACGAAGTCATATGAAAAATGTCAAGGCCCCTAAATTTGGTATTTCGAATATAACTTCGGGCTGCCAAATCTCAATTTGTAGTCTGATTTCCAAAATTTTCTGGATAGTGCTCCAAAATTCCTACAACAAAGTCCGTTAAGGTCTGCAATATATCTTTTGGTTTAGGGGATAGACTTTTAATATATTTGGATATTTTGGCCGAGTTCGCTTTGTACTCGATTTTTAGAATTTCCAATGGCATTTGAAGTTCAATCTTCATTTTCACATCAGTATATTCTGTTAAAAGTTATACACTTCGAAAGGTAAAAAAAAATGATTTTGAATTTGGTGGTCAAAAAAAGTTTTTTGTAAAGCCACAACCCCCAATTTAGGGCTATGTTTTATTTGACTTCATATGTCCCCTAAACTCATGCCAAAAATATTTCGCACCAAACAATATTTGCAGCCTCCACAGTCAATTTACTAAGAATTATTTTTTTGTTTTTTTTTTTCCAGTGTATCATGTTCTATACCTTCGAGTTCCACTGTAATACTCCATTTAAAACAAATTTAAGCTAATGAACCCTTTTACTTAAATTTTTTTTTTTTTTTTTTTTTTTTTTTTTTTTTTTTTTTTTTTTTTTTATTTCTTAGACATAACAATGTTGCTTAAGTATAATACTACAACTAGTCATTTGAATTAGGACTAACTAGTAGTTTATTTAAATTATATAATTATGTATGATACAGCTTATGCTTTAAGGCACAAGTAGCTGGGTAAACCTCCTCTTCAGATCGAAGGGTTTATATCTATTGAGTCTTCGGGTTATATTTGCCTCCATAAGTTTTGGGATCTCCGGATTTTTGTGATGGTGCAGCCTTTTCTCATAGTTATCTGCTACTTGCTGTATTTCCTCTCTTACAGTGCTGATTTTAAGATCTCTATGTATGTCGCTATTTCTTATATACCATGGTGCCTTTACTATATCTCTTAAGATTTTGTTTTGGAGTAACTGTATACTTTGAATGGTACTTTCATTGGCACATCCCCAGAGTTGGATACCATATAGCCATATCGGCTTTAAGACTTGCTTATATATCATAAGTTTGTTGGAGATAGATAGTAAAGACTTTCTACCGATCAGCCATTTTAACTCGCGATATTTAATTTCTAGAGCTTTTTTTTTGTTTGCCACATGAGCTTTCCATTTTAGTTTGCTGTCTAGCGTCACTCCAAGGTACTTTGCCGAATCAGCAATAGGAACTTGTTTGCCTTTAATGAAAATGGGTTTATGGGTGGTTTTTGTTTTTTGTGTAAAATCTACATGTACGGACTTTGAACTATTGAGCTTAAGTCCCCATTTTTCATTAAATGATATTATTTTTTTACTTAAATGATATTATTTTTCATTCTTATCAATTTCACAGACTGCAAATGCCATGCCGCCACATACTGCAGTTTGAAGAAGAAAAGCCAAACACAGGAGTCAATAAGCCTACTACAGCAACCACTACTCTTGCTCAGCAATCCTCAAAAGGCAAAGCCGACAGATTTTCAGTTTGCAAGACGAATGGCCTGAGGGACAGACACCAAATCTGAGTAGACTTAGCCGTTTAAAGTGGAGAGCTAAGCAATTTCCACAACAGAATACCAGACAATGCAAACCAACTCCTTAGCGGAATGAACATCAAATCCAGTCAACCCAAACAAAATTCGTACAATGCTATTGATATGTCCAAAGATGTTTGGCGGTGTTCAGTGGCAGAACTCAAACAGCAAAATTCCTACAACGTAGCAGCTGTTCCTTCAGCCAAAAGAAATATTCGCATTTTTCAAAGTTTAGATATACTCGGCCGAGTTGGTTTTCTGACAAACATCATAAGAACAAAGGTATGATATGAGAGTGAAGGAAGCATCGAAAAAAAATTATTTAAATTCATTTCGACACATTAAGACACAAGGTTTCCATAAATGATGAACTATTACAATATAATGGGAGCCATAGCATTAAAATACAGCAAACATCAACAACATGGACAACAGGTACCAAAGTTGATGCAAATGTAAAATAGGGTCAAACGCTATATAGGAGACATCCATAACACCCTATTGTCTTAAACGATAAAAGTGAATACAGTTTTATAGTTTAAAGAACTATCACTTACAAAATATTATAAGCCATATGTCTGGGAAATTTCCATTAAATATTGGTGAAAAGTCCGGGGTTGAAACTCACAAATGTTTATACCCTACACCACTACTGTGGTACAGGTTATTAAGACTTAGTGAATTGGTTTGTAACACCCAAAAGGAAGAGAGATAGACCCATTGAAAGGATTTAGCTATGTCTGTCATTCCGTCTGTCCATGTTAATTTGTGTACAAAGCAGGTCGCAATTTTCATCCGATCGTCTTCAAATTTGGTATGGGCATGTTTTTTGGCCAAGAGTTCGCCTATTGAAATTGGAAAAAATCGATTCAGATTTGGATATAGCTCCCATACATATGTTCGTCCGATTAGCAGCAATAATGCAATAAAATGGGCATTTGTTAGCTAGTTCTCTCGAAATTCGGAAGGAAGGATTCCAATGACTCTCGACATTACTGGTGAATTTTATGGAAATCGGTTCAGTCTAAGATATAGCTCTCATATATATAACGCCCGATTTTCTATCCTAAAGCCACTGCAAGTGCATTTATTGACCAATCTACCCAAAATTATGTGCAACGCTTTCCTCGACGACATCCACAATGTCTATAAACTTTGCTCAAAATCGGTTCAGATTTAGACATAGCTCCCATATATATGTTCGTCCGATTTGCAGTAATATTGCAATCAAATGGCCATTTGTAAATCGATTCTCTCGAAATATGGCGGGAAGGATTTCCTCTTGACTCTAGATATTATAGATGAATATCATAGAAATTGGTTCATATTTAGATATAGCTGTCATATATGTATATCGCCCGATTCTCACATCTAGAGCCATTGCAATCGCATTTTTGACCAATCTTGCCAAAATTTTGCACAACGCACATTATCTGAGAAGTTTGCTCAAAATCGGTTTAGAATTAAATAAAGCTCCCATATATATGTTCGTCAAATTTTGGGTAATTACCAATAATGTTGTCATTTGTGAACCATAGTTATTATGTGATACGGATTGTTAACAACCCGTCTAAAAATATACAGCGAGGTCCATCAACATTTTTTTAAAATTAGACATAGCTCCCACTTTGTACCCATAGGGTAGGTGTACGGTATTATAAAGTCGGCACCGCACGACTTTTGCCTTTCCGTACTGGTTTGAAATCAATTATGTATTTTGCTCAAAAATGGACCACTTGGTGTCGCAAAAAGCTAAACGATTCAGCAATGTCCGTGGGTCTGTCCTTTCTTTCTCTACCAATTGAGCTGAAACGTGGTACTGATTAATTTGTTGTCCTGGTTAAGTTCGAATGTAGGCTATGTCTAGAGATGGGTGATGTGTAAATACCCAAGTGTTGAGTATTTGCCCGGTAAAAACCCATCTCTAGCTATGTCGGATAGTACCTTGATACGCTGATGTATTAGCTGTCCACTCTCGATATATTCATCATATTACTGATCTCTCGGCGTGTCTTTTTGCGACCACAGAGGGCTTTTTTCATACAATTGATTATGTTGAATCTCGACTTAATTTACTAAACTCAGAGAAGAACCTTAGCGATCTGGCTAAAGGGCTCCTTCCTTGTGCTGTTACTTTGATATCACAATGGAATAAAATTTCTAAGTGTGTTTGATTGCGGACTGACACTTAAACCTACCCTGGTGAGAGGATGGTTAGCGGTGAAAAATATTTTTAACATTCTCACAAAGACTCGCACCCAGAAGTTGGGTGCTATAGGAGGACGTGTTTCTATAACGTTTGAATTTACTGGTTAGACCTAGAGACAACGATGGGAGCAAACAAGAAGAGCTGGGTAGACACCAAACACATACGCAATGGGCCCACATGTATGTTTATCCCACGACCACCAATGTTCCGCATCCACCTAAGCTTCCACTCCCTCTGTGTAATTAGTAAACCTGTGCCACCGTAGCATAGAGGTTACACATCCACATATTACGCTAAACGCCCGAATTCGAATCATGACGAGAACACCAGAAAAAAAATTTGTGGTAGTTGTCCCTTTCTATGGTTCTGCAATCGTAATGGTGACCTCAGCGAGTAATCTTGGGGTAGTTTTTGATGATAAATTATCATGGGTGAATCATACTAACTCGGCAGTTGGCAAGACGTATGGTGTATTAAGGACCTTATATATGAGTCGCTCGTATACCCCCATAGAAATCAGAATGCTCTTGGCAAAACATATATCCTGCTAAGACTTTTACATTCTTGTCATTTTATTTCAAATAGTGATGCAGTTCTTAAAAATAAATTACAGGGTTGCCTTTAATGATGTTTCTAGATATGTTTTTGGTTTGCGTAGGAGAGATCGGATATCGGACTTTGCCAAACAGTTATATGGTGTCACTTTCGATTCATACCTTAAAATACGTTCGTTGCTGGCACTGCACAAAATAATATACACAAATGCCATCTTATTTGTCTGCTGTACTTCGTTATGCTAATTCTAGTAGAGGCAAACAAGTGATTCAAATACGACACTGTCTGTCGAAAGCACGCTAACTTCCGAAGGAGTAAAGCTGGCCACTTGAAATTTTGCACAAATACTTCTTATTAGTGTAGGTCGGTTGGTATTGTAAATGGGCCATATCGGTCCATGTTTTGATATAGCTGTCATATAAACCGATCTTGGGTCTTGACTTCTTGAGCCTCTAGAGTGCGCAATTCTTGTCCGATTTGAATGAATTTTGGCACGTAGTATTTTGTTATGATATCCAACAACTGTGACAAGTATGGTTCAAATCGGTTAATAACCTGATATAGCTGTCATATAAACAGATATGGGGACTTGACTTCTTGAGCTTCTATAGGGCGCCATTCCTATCCGATTTGGCTGAAATTTTGCATGACGTATTTTATTCTTACTTTTAACTACTGTGTCAAATAATGTTCAAATCAGTTCATAACCTGATATGGCTGTCATATAAACCGATCTGGAATCTTGACTTCTTGAGCCTGTAGAGGTCGCAATTATAACCCGATTCGTCCGAAATTTTGTACGGTCTGTAGCCCGATACAGCTCCCATATAAATCGATCTCTCTATTTTACTTCTTGAGCCCCCAAAGGGCCCAATTCTTATTCGAATTGACTGACATTTTACACAGGTCTCCAACATATAATTTAATTGTGGTCCAAACCGGACCATATCTTGATATCGCTCTAATAGCAGAGCAAATCTTTTCGTAAATCGTTTTTTTGCCTAAGAAGAGATGCCGGGAAAAGAACTCGACAAATGCGATCCATGGTGGAGGGTATATAAGATTCGGCCCGGCCGAACTTAGCACGCTTTTATTTGTTATCAATGCAATACGCCTCTGGAATACTCTTCCCAATAATATCCAAACTTTAAATCTTCGATTTTTAATCATTTTTAATCTTTCTAACATATTCAATCTTTTTCTAACCCATTTTTGAACAATTATAATCATTTTAATCATTTGTTATATGAGTTAAACAAAAATTTGAGCAAATTTAATTATTTATTTATTTAATTTAACCCCTTTGTTGATACACATTGTTAAAATGCGTATGTACGATTACCTTACCCATACTTTATATGAGACCTAGTCTTTTGTATGGGTATTATCGCAATAAAAATAAATACAAATACAATGCCAAGTGAAATACAATGCCATGTGACGCACTGCGGCACGCTGTTCGGACTCGTCTATAAAAGGAGGTCCCTTATCATTGAGCTTACAACTAATTGGACACAATCATTGATATGTGAGAAGTTTACCCCTGTTCCTTAAACCTTTCGCAACCGAATTAAGAGTACCAAAGATATAATCATTTTCTCTTCGCAACTAGATAACTGGACAGCTAAGAAGTTCATAAATGCAATTTTGGAGAATATATATATATATATGTTGGCTTGTTTGTAGTAAATGTCCTCTTGAGGGAGGACATTGGTTGTCAATGGAGTCATTGCAACGAAAATTTACTACGAATGAATTAGAGCAATTGGCTTAAAATTTTGCACAGATACTTATCTTTGATGTAAATCGTTGGGGATGAAAATGGGCCATATCGATTAGCCGATATGACGTCTTGATCCCCTAAACGGTGTAATTATTATCTGATTCAGCTTAAATAAATGCACGCTGACTTCTGTTATAGCTTTGAACATACATGCAAAGTTTGGTGCGATTCTTTCTATAACTCCATATAGCTCCCATATATACCGATCAGTCGATATGACTTTTTGAGGGCTTAACTATTATCCGATATGGCTGAAATTTTGCACGAGGGCTACATACATGCCAAGTTTGGTATAAATCGGTTTATAACGCAGGGTATTCTGTTTTTCACGCGGAATGCTGTAAAACTGGAAAATTGTTGGAATCATATTTTTTCTATTTGTTATTTTATTTATTTGCGAAAAAAATAAAACCATAAGTGTAGATAAAAACGTATTTTGGTGTGAAGATAAAAACAAATGATAACAGTCAAATTTCGCTCGTGAAACAATGATTTTTTTTATGTACATTTTACCTAACACTTCTTCTTTCCAGAAAAAAATCGCCTTTCATATATAAGCAATAGATAGCAACTAATTGAAATTTTATTAAACAAAACAAAATTTGATTTGCAAGTGACACTATCACACAACATCAAAATTACAAGACTCGTGTTGTGATTTCTAACATTTATATATTAATGAGCAATGGAATCTTAAAGTAGTGAAAGGGCTAGTTTGGGCAAATTTGCATTTGAATTGTACTTTGGGGCAAAGGATGGCGAAAAAGATATGAATGTTATAAAGAAACATAACATAACTAATAGAAGTGTGTGTGCACGTGAGTCGTAAGTAGTCGTGTAACGCGTGAGTCAAGTGATTCGTGAGTGAGACCCAAATCTAATCTAGAATTCTTCGTGTGTGAGCGTGAATCACGGCTCAAAACGCTAATCACGACTCACGAGAAAATTACGAACCACGAGATATTACAACTCATGAAGAAATCACGACTTAGGGTTGGTATTCTATTCTGTTTTCGGAAAAATAGCTAACATTTTTAATTGTTTCGCCAGCAAAATTTGAAATGTTTTTGTTTCCGCACAATATTTAGTATAATTTTCGGAAAGAAATAAAGAAAAACTAACCATTTAAACCGATAAAATAAACAAAAATGATGCCGGCAATGGTAGCCTTAATGGTTTCAAGGTATGCCACTATAACATTTTATTTACGATTTTCCTTACCATAAGGAGAGTAAGGAGTACTTGTTCGCCTTTTTTCTCCAGCTTTTCGCAGACGCTTTCAAAAAAGAAATATTATTCACTTTTTAGAAAAATAGTTTTTTTAATCATGATTCGCAAGTTTTTCGTGAGTCGTGATTTCTTTGTGCTCATGCGTGCGTGAACGTGAGTCGATATAAAAAAGTCGTGGGTGAATAATTTTTTTGTCTCGTGAG
This sequence comes from Stomoxys calcitrans, assembly GCF_963082655.1. Taxonomy (NCBI): domain Eukaryota; kingdom Metazoa; phylum Arthropoda; class Insecta; order Diptera; family Muscidae; genus Stomoxys; species Stomoxys calcitrans. Next base: position 68,935,418 of record NC_081555.1, read on the forward strand.
CGTGAGTGAAAAACCACATACGTACACATATCTTATAACTACATACAAAGAAATTGAATAAAAATTCAGCCTCCTGCTCAAATTGGGAATGGAAAGAAGTTTAAAATGAACCTTCTCTGTATTTTTCCATTCTGATCAGAATTTATGAGTCTTCCTGTGCAAGTCGGAAGTAACGGGATAGAATTCATGTGCAAAATTTTTCTGGACTGTTATACAATATAGGGCTATATATAGAATAATAAGTACTTAAATAAAAGACAGTAATAGAGTCCGATACAATAAAACATACGAGGTTTGCCTTTCATATTTCGGGATTGGACAACTCTTATGTTGCAATCTGCCAACTGACAGCTCTATCGTAAAGCTTGACATTTTTGAGGTTATACGTACTCAGAACGTTTTGACATACGAACGCTATTTGTGTTGTTAATAGTAACTTAGAAGATTAATCTGTCCCAAAAAGTGACCCAAATCGTGAACATTTTCCTCCTATTATTTTTTACACCTTTCGATGTGGATTAACTCAACAACAGTGCGTTCATGAACTTAATTCAATTTTTAGCGATAAAGCTTCAACGAGGACCAGTGTTTGTCGATGGTATGGTGAATTTAACCAAGGTCGTAGTTCACTCCAAGACGAAATTGGTGAAGGTCGTCCAAAATCAGTTGTTGTTCCAAAAACCATTAATGCTGTGCGCCAGCTGATATTGCAAGATCGTCAAGTAACCTATCGTGAGATTGAGACAACCTTAGGCATTAGTGGGACCAGCATACATTCAACATTGCATGAACATTTGACCGTCAAGAAAATTTGTTCGCGTTGGATCCCACACAATTTATCAATCGCTCAAAAGAAGGCTCCTGTCGATTGGTCGTAAAAAATGCTCCAAAAATACGAAACAACTGCATTTTTGAGCACTTAAAACATCGATTTGATGAGTCATCCACCGTATAGTCCTGACTTGGCACCGAATGCCTTCGTTTTATTCCCGTGCGTAAAAAATAAAATGAGAGCTCAACGTGTTTCGACATCTGAAGAAGCGGTTGATGCGTTCAGAATGCAGTTTCCTCAATCAGAGTGACAAAAGTGCTCCGAAAATTGGTTCAAATGCATGCAAAAGTGTATAGATCTTAAAGGGGACTATTTTGAAAAACAATAAAGCGATTCTCGATGGTTAACATTTATTTTTGTGTTCTCTAATTCCGAAATATAAAAGGCAAATAAATTCACGGGTGCGCTAAATCGCTTTACATTTTTACGACGTAAGATATATGTACGTATATCTTCTTCACCCCCAAAAGGGACATGTTTGTTGAACGATACAAAATGTGTATCAAATGAGGTGTCTTAGGGAGAGGACTACGAATTAGCACTCAAAAAAGTGACCCCATTGTTCAGTCAAAATTAACTAATTTTCATTTTCGTAGGTGTTTGACTTTTATTACTGGTCAAAAATCCATTTGGAGAGTATCAGTTTCTCATCACTGCATTACCACTTCTATTTTAAAATTTTCGGAAAACGCAGTTAAATAAAAGCAAGTATGGTTCAAATCGGTTTATAACCTGATATAGCTGCCATATAAACCGATCTTGGGTCTTGACTTCCTGAGCCTCTAGAGTGCGCAATTCTTATCCGATTGGAATGAAATTTTGCACAACGTGTTTCGTTATGATATCCAACAATTGTGCCAAGTATGGTTCATATCGGTCCATAACCTGTTATAGCTGCATATAAACCGATCTGGGGTCTTGACTTCTTGAGCCTCTAGAGTGCGGACCGACACACTGATCCAATCCTTAGACCAGCACCAGATGGACCCGATCCGTAGAGACTGATAAACCATATGCTAAGTAACAGGTGGATAAATTGCGGGTCCCATGACATAAATATAAGGGAGAAAGTGGCACAATGCACGCCACAGGGGAGCATTTTATCGCCACTATTTTGGGTGACCACCATAAATAACCTAATACTAGAGATGGGCGATGGGTAAATACCCAAAAGGTATTTACCCGGTAAATTGGGTAAATATCCGGTTATTTACCCATTTATACCCAAAAATTGGGTATTTATAATTTTTCACATATCTTGGGAATAAAAACATTTTTCAAAAAATTTTTGAATGTTTCGTATTCTTTGTATATAAACCTGATCTCATAAAATCGGATTTTACTTGTATATAGCCGCTATATAGACCGATCTCCAGACTTAAAGTCTTGAGGAAATAAATTGGTAATTTTTTTATCTGATTTCGAACATATTTAGCACAGAGAGTTCTGGTAGACCCCTATTCATTTTCATATACCGATCTCTTGATATTGTTTAATGAGCCTATAGAAGGAGCATTTTTCATCCTATTTCGATGAATAGAAGGAGCATTTTTTCGATGAAATATGGTACAGCGAGTTCCGGAACTCGCGGAAATTTCATCGTTGGAGTAAAGAATTTTTAGCTCCCTTGATAACTAAACAATTATATATTATACTAGCTGACCCGGGCCCGCTCCGCTGCGCCTTTTTTTACTGTATATGAAACAAAAGTTTCCTTGGAATATTAAACGAATTTAAGTTTGGATGTAAGGTGTACTCCATTCTTAAAATACTTCATTTCAGCCCGATATTCCCATGCTGTCTGATTTAGTGGTGTTTTCGGGAGAGAGGTGGTCCCCCAGATACTTGCTCCTGAAATATATCAGCATCGTGCTTGTCTTTCAAATACCATTTATTTAAACCCCATATTGCCATAGACTTAAGAGGAGTTCACAGAATGAGGCGTCCATGGCCCACATGGCCCAAAAATAGTTTATCAAATTCGTTTTCTAATCTCAAATACCTTTCATTTGAGCCACATATAGGCATGGTCGAAAATTTTTATCCCTTTGGGGGTGTTTTGGAAAAGGGGTGATGCCCCAAATACATGCTCCTACATTTGGATATCAAATTCGTATTCTACTCCCAAATACCTTTATTTTATTGTTTTATTGTTGTTTGTGGGGTATTTTGGGAAAGGAGTAGACCCCCAGAAAATTGGTCTCGAAAATGGGTATCAATTCTTGCTCTACCCTCCAATACCTTTAATTTAAGCTCCACATTGACAAACACTAAGCCCGGAAAATATATCAGCAATGTGCTCTATTCTCATATATCATTTATTTAAACCCCATATTGCCAATGCCCTCAAAATTGCCCTTATTGCAAAAGTCAGCAAATATGTCCGGTTTGGGGTATTGGCCCTAAAAACTATGAATATTTAGTTCCACTCTCTTTAAGACCCAAATTGTCTTGGTGAACAAATACGTCCTATTTCAGGGTTGTTATGGTGGTGGGACGTCCGCTAGACAGTTGGCCCCTTATGTTGATATCAGATACATGGTCTACTCCCACATACCTTTAATTTGAGCCCTATATTTCCATAGTCGGCAAACATGACCGGCTTGGGGGTGTCTGGGGGAATGACCACTCAGTGAGTTGGCCCTGAAAATATATATCGGATTCGTGTTCCACTTTAAAAACCCTCTTATTTAAGCCTCATATTGCAATTGTCAGAAAATACTTACTATTTGGGTGGTGTTGTGAGGGTGGCGTGGCCCCATAGCCACTTTTCCCGAATATTGATATCAAATTCGTGCTTTACTCCCAAAGACCATTTGAGGCCCATATTGCTATGGTCGTAATTTTGTTGCCTTTGGAGGTTATTTTTGGTGAGAGGCGGCCCCCCAAACACTTGGTTCCATATTTGGATATCAGATTCGTATTCTTCATTAAAATGCCTTTTATTTAAGCCCCATATTCCCATGGTCAGTAAATAAATCCTGATTGGGGGGTGTTTTGGGAAAGGGGTGGACTCCCAGAAACGTTGTCCCACATTTGGATATCAGATTCGTATTCTACTCGCAAATACCTTTCATTTGAGTCCCATATTGCCATGGTCGGTAAATATGTCCGATTTAGGGTTGTTTTGGGGGTAGGGGTGGTCCCCCTAGCACTTGGTCCGATAATTGGATATCAGATACGTTTTCTTACCCTAAATACCTTTCATTTGACTCCCATATTGTCGTGATTGGTCTAAATATATGTTTGGTTGGTTTTAGGGTGGGCCACCGCCCCCCATCCGAAATTTGGATACCAATTTTTTATTTTTATGGTACTATATGAGAGCACACAAAATTTCGCTTAAATCGCACCACTTATCTCCAAGATCTGGCGTTTCTGAAAATTGGGGTAAGGGGGAGGGTCCGCTCCCCTTCAGATATCAAAAAATGTAGTACCCTCTATTCACCACGGGGTCATTATGCACCATCTTTGAAAATTTCAAGAAAATCGGTTCAGCCGATTCTGGGTCTATAAGGAACACACAAACATACAAACAAACAAACACAAATTGATTTTTATATATAAGATATGTGCGTAGTATTTTAGAATATGTGTCCATTATGTGGGATCCGGCCTATTCTATTCAATCAAATGCGATTGAGTCTGTTCAAAAACAATTTCTTTTATTTTGCCTCAGGGGGCGTGGCTGGCCTCGGGCTCTTCTGTAGTATGAATTCAGATTAAATTTAATTAAATTACCTACATTAAAAAGCCGACGTACAATGCTAAATATTACTCTCCTTCGCAAAAATTATCCAAGGCAAACAATCTCCGATTTCATTTTGTATAGAATTTATATAAATGTTCCTTTTAGACCACCCCATAACTGTCAGCTGCTTCAATTAAGTTGTTTTACATCGAACTATGCAAACAATGACCCTTTACGAAATCTTTGTATTTTGATTTCAATTTAATAGTTGTTATAATCTCTTTGATCTCTCTAAAAATCGTGATTCTGTTAAAAGAAAGTTAATTCTACACCTTAATACAAATTTTTTGTTTTTACACCCTATATACTAATTTGGTCATTCTGTTTGTAACTACTCGAAATATTCGTCTGAGACCCCATAAAGTATAAATATTCCTCATCGTCGCGACATTTTATGTCGATCTAGCCATGTCCGTCCGTCCGTCTGTCTGTCGAAAGCACGTTAACTTTCGAAGAGTAAAGCTAGCCGCTTGAAATTTTGCACAAATACTTCTTATTAGGTCGGATGGGATTGTAAATGGGCCATATCGGTTCATGAAATTTTGCACGGCGTGTTTTGTTATGATTTCCAACAGCTGTGCTAAGTATAGTTCAAATCAGTTCATAACCTGATACAGCTGTCATATAAACCGATCCCTGGGTCTTGACTTCTTAAGCTTCTAAAGGGCGCAATTTCTATCCGATTTAGCTGAAATTTTGCACGACGTATCATCTCATGACCATCAACATACGTGTTTATTGTGATCTGAAGCGGTCTATAGCCTGATACAGCTCCTGCCTGATATTCGAATTGGCTGAAATCTTACATAGGTCTCCAAGGCACAATTTAATTGTGGTCCGAAACGAATCATATCTTGATATCGCTCTAATAAAAAATCTTTCTTTTATCACTTTTTTTTGCCTAAGAAGAGATGCCGGGAAAAGAACTCGACAAATGCGATCCATGATGAAGAGTATATAAGATTCGGTCCGGCCGAACTAAGCACGCTTTTACTTGTTTCATTTAATCTGAAAATTTTTATATATTTGTATTGTATATATATTTAGTTCTGTAAGGATTATGTAATCTATAAACTTAAGAATGAATAAAACAAAAAAAAACATAAATATGCCTATTCAGGAGAAAGACGAAGGTGGGCCAATTTGACGCACCACGTTTCCTCAATAGAACGATTTCGATATCTGACAAGATCAAATTCTAAGGAGTGATCTTGGATTGGGAACTTAATTGGAAGTGTCGCATTCAGGAGCGTACTAAGAAGGTTCACAGATGTTGGGCACAATGTAGACGGGCCGTAGGCTCAAAATTGGGTCTGAATCCGAATATAGTCCACTGGCTCTACAGAAGCAGCTCATACCATCGCGGTATAATCGCAACAACGATAGGAAACCTGAAAGGAAGGAAAGAGGATTCCGATCGGGTACCTGAGATGACACAGAGACGCCGGAGCTCAAGTATTGCCGTCTTCAAAATCATGTTACACGGATGGATCAAAGCTAGGGGACAGAGTGGGCCTGAGGATCTACATCGAGAACCCAGGGACTGAGATCTGTTTTAGACTGCCTGACCAAAATATGCTCCTGCAAGTGGAGATCCGGGTGATCACAGAATGCGTGAGGTGGTGTGGTACTAACACGAGGAAGTCAAATGTGAACATCTTAACGGACAGTAAAATTGCCATAAGGGCAACAACAACCAGGACGGTAAGGTCACGAACAGTCTTGCAGTGTAATAAGGAGACTAACGCCTTCCCTGAGGATAGCACAATCCGCATCGTTTGGGTGCCGGACCATAACGGAGTAAGAAGGAATGAAAGGGCAGACTATTTTGCAGTGAAGGCCAGAGGACTGCCGTCGATAAACTTGGTTAACCCGATGCCTTTCGGGTCGACGCAGTCCGATTTAAGGGCGTGGGCGACAATCGTGCATGTTACATTATGGAACAGCGAAACAGTTGGTAAGACGGCGATAATCCTATGGGATGATCCGGATCGTGAGAGGACGACGCTATTATTGAAAGGAAGTAAGGTTGAGGACAGTATAGCTTTTGGCGTCATAACGGGACGCATAGGACTACGATCTCACTTATACAATATCGGTGCGGCAAGTGAAAGCATTTGTAGGGCATGCGGGGAAGATGATGAGATGTTGGAGCATTTCCTTTGTCATTGCCCGGTTTTCGCGTCCAACAGATACCGGCACTTAGGTGCAGACACAATATCAGACATGAACCAACTTAGGGGAGTGGTATTAAAAACAATTAAGGATTTTGTAAATAGCTCGAAATCCTAACTTAAAATTTTCTTTTTCGAGGTTACTTTATAGTTTTTAGAGCGCACAACAAGCCAATTACTGGCTTAGATGTATGTCCATAGTAGTACAAAAAAATTATTCAAAACAAGTAACTTTTTAACAAAATTTAAGTTAAAACTTGTGATACTTTTTAGCTGTGCAAAACTATTCAAATTTAGGAAATTTCTTGAACTTTCGGCGGGAAAAATTAAAAGTCAAAAAAGTGTGGATAAGAAATTGACCCAAAGCTCTGAATCTCTTGATCATCTGGGAGCAAGATTCCAAATATTTAAGAACAAATCTATGTTCAAAAGCGATTTTAGGGGCAGCTTGTGTATAATATGGTTGGAAATTTATATTTCAATGTGTTGCAAACGGAATAACGAAAAAACATACCACCATCCTATAGCAATGACTTTAAAAACGCAAATAAAGGCAAGCAAAGGATATCCCTAAAACCCAAATCTATCTAAAAGCTGGCACATATGCACGCATAAATAAGCGGTTTTGGTAAAGATGCAGCTTCGCATCAATATGTTCCACATATGATGTGTTCGCATATTCCTGGAAATGAGAATGACTGCTCCTACGTGTGCAGCAAATGAAGGCTAAATGGATAACTTACTCGTGCAGGCTATGTTCACATTACTGGATTTTTTTTTTACATGACACAGTGGGGGTATGAAACATCTTATAACACATTAAACCAAATGAAAAGTATTTAACTGAAGAGTACTATTTTGAAATACAACTTTGGCCCCTTATGTAGGGGTGGGCCCCACCACAAAAATACATTTTTACCGATTAGGGCAATATTTGATACCCACATTGAAAGGTTTTTAAAAGAAGAGTACAAATTTGATATAAAATGTTGGCCCCAAATGTCAGGGGGGTCGCAACACCCACAAAACATCCCTAGCTTGGCACATTTACCGATTAGGGCGATACTAGGGGCCAAAGTTGTATATCAGATCGGTTCAGATTTGGATATAGCTGTCATATAAACCGATCTCTCGATTTAAGGTTTGAGCCCATAAAAGCCACATTTATTATCCGATTTTGTTGAAATTTGGGGCATTGAGTTGTCTTAGGCCCTTCGATATCTTTCTTCAATTTGGCCTTGATAGCTGCCATTATACTGATACTCCGATTTAGGGTCTTAGGCCCATAGAAGGCGCATTTATTATCCGATGTCGCCGAAATTTGGGACAGTGAATAAAGTTAAGCTCCTTGACATACTTTTGCAATATGGCACAGATCGGTCCAAATTTGGATATAGCTGCCATATAGACCGATATCTCGGTTTTAGGTTTTGGGGCCATAAAAGGCGCATTTATTGTCCAATGTCGCCGAAATTTGAGACAGTGAGTTGTGTTAGGCCCTTCGACATCCTTCTTCAATTTGATTCAGATCGGTTCAGATTTGGATATAGCTGCCATATAGACCGATCTCTCGATTTAATGTTTTGGGCCCATAAAAGGCCATTTATTGTCTGATGTTGCCGAAATTTGTGGCAGAGAGTTAAGTTAAGCCCCTCCATATATTTCTTCAATTTGGTCTAGATTGATCAAGATTTGCATATAGCTGCCATATAGACCGATATCTCGATTTAAAGTCTTGGCCCAAAAAAAGGCGCCTTTATAATCAAATTCGTTTTTATTCCCAACGGAAATGAAGTTAAGTTTAGGGGGTGCTTTAGAGCGTACCCCAAAACACTTGGCTCCAATATTAGGTATCAAATTCGTTTTCTATTCTCAAATACCTTTCATTTGAGTCTCATATTGTCATAATGGGTCAAATAACCTATCTGACGTATCTGTAGGATGAAAAGCGCCACCTTGACTTGAACGCAAATTTTAATGCCATATTCGTTATCTACTCCCAAATAACTTTCATTTGAGTCCCATATAGCCATGGTCAGCTAATTAGGGGGTATTTGGGGGTTGGAGACTTCCCATTACCAGGACCTAATGTTTTATGCCATATTTGTAGTCTACTGCCTTATACTTTTCATTTGAGTCCCATATTGACATGAACTTCGAATATATCTGTTTAAAGGAGATAAGGGGTTTGGAGGCCCGCTGGGTACTTGAACACAAATTTTAATACCATATTCGGTTTCTGGTCTCCAATACCTTTCATTTGATACCCTTATTGTGCCCATCGGACCACTTTCGGATATGGGTGGCGTTTTTGGGGTAAGGAGGAGGGTTCGCCTCCACCCGATATCTAAATATTAGTATATAGCCTATGTTTCCTTCCAGACAAACGTACACAATCTATGGAAATTTCAAAAAAATCGGTTCAGCCAAGTATCATTTAGTCATAATGGGTCTAATGGCGTTTTTGAGGGGTGGCGTGACCCCCTATACATCGATCTGATTTTGTATACTATATTCGAAATCTACTCCCGAATACCTTTCTCTGTCTGTTTGGGGTTGGGGCGGCCTGATGGGTGCTTATACTCAAATTTCATTTATACTCAAACCATATTCGTATTCTACTCTCCAATACCTTTCATTTGATACCTATATTATCCCGATCGGCCCACTTTTGATTTTGGGTTATGTTTGTTATAAGGGGGAGCTTCCTTCCCCCTTTCGATATCGAAAAATTATATAGCCTATGTTTCCTTTCAGACCAATCTACACAATATGTGAAAATTTCGAGAAATAGGTTCTGCCGTCTTTCAGTCTATACGGTACAAACAAACCGAGCCCTATGTATCCGTGATTGGCTAATGTGCCCATTTTGGGCGTTTTTGTGGTTGACATGAATTTGTAGATTCGTTATCTACTCCCGCGCACTTTTTATTTGATACCCATATTGTCCTTATCGGTCCACTTTTGATTTGGGGTGGTGTTTTTGGGGTAACGGTGGAGGGTCTGCCCCCTTCCGTTATCAATAAATTATAAAGCCTAATCCTTCTTACTGACCATATTCGCAATCTACTTCCGAATACCTTTTATTTGAGTCCCATATTGTCATGATCGCCAAATAAATCTATTTTAATGAGTTTTGGCGCTGGGATGGCCCCCAGGTACTTGGACCCAACTTTTATTATGAAATTCGTACTCTAATCTTGAATACCTTTCATTTAAATCCCATATTGTCCCAATCGGTCCACTTTTATTTTTGGGTAGTACTTTTGGGGTATGGGGGATATCAAAAAATTATATAGCCTTTGTTTCCTTCCAGACCAACCCACACAATCTGTGAAAGGTAATCGATTCAGCCGTTTTTGAGTCTTTACGGAACAAACAAATAAACACAAATTGAATTTTATATATAAGACCAGCTAAGCCCGGCCCGCTCTGCTGCGCCCGATTATGCTATCTTGGAGAGAAGTACACTTAATTTGAACATTTCTGCGTAATTGTAGTTGGAAATGTATTCCAATTTTCCTATGGATTTTTCTACACTCAAGTGCCTCTTATTTAAACCCCACATTGCAATGGTCAATAAAAGTCCTTCTCTCTTAAGTACCTTAAATTTGAGTCCCATATTGTAGCGGTTGGTCTATAAATCCGTTTGGCCGGTTTTGGGTGTGGGCGGCACTCCTAGGCATCCCACCCCAGAATTTGATACCAATTTTTTTTGCTTTTAGATCCTTCCGATATTCCTACATTTTTTTTTTCTTTATTCAAAGGACCGGTAAGTTGTCATAACAAAGATACATGCTGATGATTAATTTTTACCACTCTGCCCACTCTCTGTTTTCAATTGGATCAACTAAATCCAATTGGATCAAACAATTTCAAGACTGCCAGATGACGCAAATTTAAATGTTAGTGCTACTCGCTTAGAGTGGATCATATGGTATGGTGGTTGTCTATGAATAGTTATTCATAGACAACCACCATACCATATGACTACCTATTAAATAGTCATCATTTAGTGTTTTTTTTATACCACCACCGAAGGATGGGTGTATATTCATTTTCTCATTCCTTTTGTAATATTTCGAAATATCCATTTCCGAATCTATAAAGTATATCCGAATCTATAAAGTATATATATTCTTGATCAGCGTAAAAATCTAAGACGATCTAGACATGTCCGTCCGTCTGTCTGTTGAAATCACCCTACAATCTTTAAAAATAAGGATATTGAGCTGAAACTTTGCACATATTCCTTTTTTGTCCATAAGCAGGTTAAATTTGAAGATGGGCTATATCGGACTATATCTTGATAAAGCCCCCATATAGACCGATCCGCCGATTTAAGGTCTTAGGCCCATAAAAGCCGCATTTATTATCCGATTTTGCTGAAATTTGGGACAGGGAGTTGTCTTAGGCCCTTCGACATCCTTCGTAAATTTGGCTCAGATCGGTCCAGATTTGGATATAGCTGCCATATATACCGATCCTCCGATTTAGGGTCTTAGGCCCATAAATGCCACATTTATTTTGATGAAATTTGGGACAGTGAGTTATCTTATGCCCTTAGATATCTTTCTTCAATTTGGCCCTGATAAGTTCAGATTTGGAAATAGCTGCCATATAGACCGATCTATTTAAGGGTTTGGGCCCATAAAGGCGCATTTATTGTCTGATGTCGCCCAAATTTGGGACAGTGAGTTAAGTTTAGCCCCTTGACATACTTCTGCAATATTGCGCAGATCGGTCCAGATTTGGAAGCTGCCATATAGACCGGTATCTCGGTTTTAGGTTTTGGGTCCATAAAAGGCCCATTTATTGTCCGATGTCGCTGAAATTTGAAACAGTGGGGTTAGTTAGGCTCTTCGACGTCCTTCTTCAATTTGGCCCTGCTCGGTCCAGATTTGAATATAGCTGCCATATAAATTGATCTTTGGATTTAAGGTTTTGGGTCCATAAACGGCGCATTTATTGTCCGATTTCGTCGAAATTCGGGACAGTGCTTTGTGTTCGGCTCTCGACATTTTTCTGCAACTTGGCCCAAATCCGTCCAGATTTGGATATAGCTGTCATGTAGACCGATATCTCGATTTAAAGTCTTGTCCCCATAAAATGCGCATTTATAATCCGATTTCACTGAAATTTGACACAATGACTTATGTTAGGCTTTCCGACATCCGTGTCGTATATGGTTCAGATCGGTTTATTTTTTAATATGGCTACTAAAAAGATCACTATTTTATTACGCACAATTGAACAATTGAATTGTACTCTTTAGTATTTGGTCCAAATCGGAACATATTTCGATATAACTGCTATGGTGGTTTACATATATACTCGAGGTGGTGGGTATCCAAAGTTCGGCCCGGCCGAACTTAAGCTTACTTACTTATTTTTAAACCATATTAAACAATTTTCTGTGGTAAAAACAAATTTGCCAGCCTACACATTAATTAAATCACACAGTATCCCGTTAGGTCATTATAATTGATCGAGTCTTTTGGGGTGAGGTGGTCCGCTAGATATATGCGCAGAATAATGATATCAGATTCGCAGTACACAATCTTATACCTTTAACTTAACCTCATATTGTCATGATTAGTGTATACAGCCGTTTGGTGGAGGGCGTCTATATGAGGGTTGTGCGCCACACTGCCACTTGAGCAAAAATTTGAATGACGCACTCAACTCAAAAATATCTATCACTTGATTCCCCATTGTTTTGATAGGTCAAATAACCTATTGGAGGCGATTTTAGGAGGTAAAACACCACCTAGGTTTTTGGACACAAAGTTTAATGTCATGTTCGTAATCTGCTCTCAAATGCCTATCATCAAGTTTCATCAAGCTATGATTGAGTAGTATACCCATTTGGGGAGTTTATAGGGGATGAGGCGACTATCAATTATTTGGACCTCGTTTTTTATGTCATATTTCACTTTCTACTCTCCAGTATCTTTCATTTGATACCCATATTGTCCCTATCGGTCAACTTTTGATTTTGGGTGGCGTTTTTGTGGTAACGGGGGAGGATTCGCCCCCTTCCAACATCAACAAATTACATAGCCTATACCTCCTTCCTGACCATATTCGTAATCTACTCGCGACAGACACTTGGTCCCAAAAGTGAAAGTCAATTTCGTCCTCTATTCCCAAAGACCTTTCATTTAAGATCTATTTTGCCATGGTCGGTAAATATGTCCGATTTGAGGGGTTTTATAGTGGTGGGGTGACCCACGAAACACCTAGTTCCGCAATTGGATATCAGATTTGTGTTCTACTCCCGTATTGTAGTGGTTGGTCTATAAATCCGTTTACCGGGTTTTGGAAGTGCGTGGCATCCTAGGCATCCAAACACATGGCCCCAAAATAGGTTATCAAATTCGTTTTCTAATCTCAAATACCTGTCACATGGTCGAAAAATTTTTTCCCTTTGGGGGTGTTTTGGGAAAGGGGTGTTGCCCTAAATACATGGTCCTACATTTGGATATCAATTTCGTATTGTACTCCCAAATACCTTTATTTAAGCCCCATATTGCGATGGTCAGTAAAAAATTGCTGTTTGTGGGGTATTTTGGGAAAGGGGTAGACCCCCAGAAAATTAGTCTTGAAAATGGGTATCAATTTTTGCTCTACCCCACAATACCTTTCTTTTAAGCTCCACATTGACATGGTCGGTAAATATGCCCGATTAAGGGGTGTTTTGGGGATTGGGGTGGTCCCCCAAACATTAAGCCTGGAAAATATATCAGCAAAGTGCTCTATTCTCATGTATCTATATATCATTTATTTGAACCCCATATTGCCATTGCCCTCAAAATTGGAAATTCGTTTTCTAATCTCATTTAAACTCCTTATTGCAAAAGTCAGCAAATATGTCCGGTTTGGGGTATTGGCCCTAAAAACTATAAACATTTGGTTCCACTCTCTTTAAGACCCAAATTGTCTTGGTGAGCAAATACGTCCTATTTGGGGTTTGTTATGGTGGTGGGACGTCCGCTAGGGTGGGGCAGCCCCCCCCCCCCCTAGGTGCCCCATCCAAAATTTGAATACCAAATTTTTATTTTTAGGGTACTATATGAGAGCACACACAATTTCACTTAAATCGCACTACCCATCTCCGAGATCTGGCGTTTCTGAAAATTAGGGTAAGGGGGAATCCCCCCCCTAGATATCAAAAAATTTAGTACCCTATTTTCACCACGGGACCATTATGCACCATCTGTGAAAATTTCAAGAAAATCGGTTCAGCCGTTTCTGAGTCTATTAGGAACACACAAACAAACATAAATTAATTTTTATAAATGTATAGAAGTTTAATTATAATACATTTAAAAATATGTTCAACGTTTGCCTTGCTTACCAATCAATTGCCGTGATACAAAGGAAATCGAATTTCTGTGTCAAAAATTATTAACGCATTTAGTTTTGGGTGGTACCTTCTTCGAAAGTTTTTTAAAAATCAATACCATATTAAATCTGTCACATTTAGGTCCATATTTTTTCTGTGTATACCTTCAGTACCTTCAGCATAATTTTTCCTATCTTATAATACCACAGAAACAGGTGGGGTAAGATGCTTCTAGTCCATCTAGATCGCTTTCAAATTACCAACAAGAAATGAAAACCTAAACTGAAACTCCTTCTGACTGCCAGTGCGGGACACACACAGCAGATAATATATAGTCTCTTCATTCTCGACGTCCTCACAGCTTCGACAAAAATCGTTACCTGCAACCTTCAGACTGTCGTCATGATTTCCGATCGGACGGTGACTTGTCATGACAGACACAATGACTGAGACGTCCATTCTAGCCAGCCACAGTAAAGTGGTAGACCTCTTCAAGTCTAGACCAGATCACATAATTGTAGCCTGGCTGAGGTAGTCTGTCCTACAATTCCCTGGTATATTTCTGAACTGTTCAGCCATCTCGTTGAGAGATCTGCGACCGAGGGCGATTTTTGAGTTCAGAAATACGGTCTCCAGGGATTTCCACATTGCCTGGAACATCGGGCATTGTACCAAGTATAACACAGTGTCCGTAGCCAAAAGTTCTGACCAAAGAGAAAGTTCCCTTAGGCTCACAGCAGAGGTCTCACCAATTTGTCTAGTCTCGATGTCCAGAGGCATTAGGTGTAGCGTTAAATTCAGTGCATCAGATAGCGTCGCCCATAGCGCGTCTGTTGTGCACAAACAATCCATCCTTTGGACCGACTGAATTTGAACAGTAGTTGGACTTTTGAAGCCCTCCACCAGACAACAATACCATATAGTATTATTGGTCTGACACCTGTAGTATATACCCAGTGCGTGACACTCTGTTGAAACCCCAACTTTGGGGAATAGCTCTCTTGCAGGTGTATAGGGCAAGGGAGGCAACTACTTGCCCTTTCCAAACTGTTGGATATGAAGTTCAATTTCCAGTCTAGTAAAACACCCAGGTATTTTGCCCTTTCAGTAAATGGAACATTTTCTCCTTCCAAGGAAATAGGTGCGACTGCAGGTATCTTGTATCTCCTGAACTATTTCTGTCTTGCATGGTAGCCCACTTCGCTGTCGTGTGCAGAGCTTCCTGAAATATATCTCGAAGAGTGCTGGGAAACTTCCCCTTACCGCAATAGCTCACCTCAGGTTTCCAATCGAATACCTGAGATGAACCTCGAAGTCTTGAATTGACGGAACCCCAGTATTGCCATCTGGAAGATCATGTTACACGGATGGATCAAAGCTAGAGGACAGAGTGGGCCTGGGGTTTACATTGAGAACCCAGGGACTGAGATCTGTTTTAGACTGCCTGACCATAATACGGTCCTGCAGGTGGCGATTCGGCCGATCACGGAATGCGTGAAGTGGTATGGTTCTAACGCGAGGACGGCGAGTCTGAACATCTTTACCGACAGTATAATTGCCATAAGGGCAAAAACACCAGGACGGTAAGGTCACGAGTTGCAGTGTAAGAAGGAGATTAACGCCTTCTCTGAGGATGGGAAAATCCGCATCGTTTGGGTGTCGGGCCATAACGGTGTAAGGGTAAATGAAAGGGCAGACAATTTGGCGGTGAAGGCCAGAGAACTGCCGTTAATAAACTTGGTTAACCCGAAGCCTTTCGGGTCGACGCAGACCGAGATAAGGGAGTGGGCGATGAATGCGCATGCAACATTTTGGAACAGCGAAACGGTCGGTAGGACGGCGAAAATCCTATGGCGGGATCCAGATCGTGAAAAGACGAGGCTATTACTGAAAGGAACGTCGAGCTCACTTATGTTAAATCGGTGCGGCAAGTGATAGCACGTGTAGGGCATGAGGGGAAGATGATGAGACGTTGTCATTGCCAGGTTTTCGCGTCCAACAGATACCGATACTTAGGTGAAGACACAATATCAGACATGAACCAACTTAGGGCAGTGGTATTGAAAACAATTAAGGATTTTTCAAGAAGCACGGAATTCCCAACTTAAAAATTTTCTTTTTAGAGGTTTCTTTATAGTTTTTAGAATGCACAACAAGCCGATTACTGGCTTAGGTGTATGTCCATAGTGGCATGGGGCGGATTAATATCTGCACCCTCTTTTCAACCTAACCTAACCTACCGCAATAGCCACGTCAGCACGCCACTTTTACACGTTTTCCTTCCAGAGACAATAATATATTGTCTTGTCTTGAGGTTTTCCTCTACTGACCCATCCTTTATGATCTAGAGATCCCAAGCCTGTCGTAATACATCTTTTAGTAAGTAAGTTATTAATAAACTTTCTTGCTTAGAAACTCTGGCTTCTTAATGATTGACGATGATTTTACATTATTGAAAGCACATTCAATATCAAGAAATGCTACCATTGTACATTCTTTTCAACATAAACGATGGCAGACTAAAAGGACGAAAAGTTGTTCCTGCTTATGAATGAAAATGACCTTTGTGTACCTCCACCCCTCAGGTATACATAAATGACTTGCTGATACAAGCAGAGTATATCTCCATAAGCCAAGCAGCCAATATGTCGAACAACAAGCTTTTAATATTACCGGTGATACGACATCAGGGACTGGCGACTTTAGGGAGTCCTAACTTTTTATAGCCCTAATAATTGTCGATTCAAACACAATGTTCCCAATAACCTTCGACAAATTCTTACCTGTGACAACCTCCTCTGACGCCACGTGTCCATTGGAGAGTAGTGTTTCTAAATGAATATATGTATCGCACCGTAATTTTTCTTGAGGATAGGATCGTCCTTAGCCTAGAGGCGTCAGAGTTTCCTTCACGGAGCTGCAGAATTCTAGTCAGTATTTGTTTGCCTTTTTCAGCTCAGCCTTGTATTTTCAAATGCTTTATGTTACAATACCGTATATCTCAGTATTGGAGTGGAGTGGGTTAGGTTAGTTTTAGAATAAAATGACTAATTACTCAATAAAACATTTTTGACAGCACTTCCTGTGTGTGTTTGTGCAAGACGTGTTTCATCTAATATCATTCACACTGCTTCGCTCACAAACTTCTCCCACTGTGCATGAGCTTGCATGCTGAAGTATCTTATGCACATGTTAGCCCTAATGGAGACTCCCAAATTGTACACAACATAAACAGGATTCTTGTTTTGGCGCAGCACACACAAACAAACGAGTACTTTACACATGACTGAGAACTTAAGCCGTAATTACACGATCAGACATGTCATATGAGCTGACACTTTCTGTATTCATAAGTCTTGTGTTTATATACGTAAAACACGAATATAGCGCGCTCTAAAGGCCAAAACAGAATGAGCGCATTGTGCTTTGTTTTTGAGCGTCAAGTTGAAATATGCAGCTCTGCAAACAAAATGCCACAAAAGCAACGCCCACAAGTTAAAGAATTTTGTTTGCAGAGTTGCACTTTCCAACGCGACACACAATAACAAAGTACAACGCACTCATTCTGATTTGGCCTTAATCGGCATGTATTCTCATATGTATTGTACTTTTTTTAGACATGTGTCGACATGTATGTTCGACGAAATGGAAGCTCGATTTAATCGAAAAAGTTGCATATTTATTTCAAAATTCATTTGTAATATTACATTTATTGTACGTATCACACGAAGTATACAACTTCCAGAGTTGATATTTTACGTGTGTGTGTGACATGTCAGATCGTGTAATAGGAGCTTATGATAGCTACGAAATCTGCCTGCATGATGATGGTTCTTGGAGTTTTGGCCACAGTCCTTGCAGTTTTCCAAACTTCGTCATGCTGCTGCTCTTGATGTCTTTTGCTTGCCAAGCAGACAGACAGACGATAACACCCCACAATTCCTTAGAAAATTTTATGGCTTAAGTTATGTTATGGACAATTCATAAAATTCGTTTCAGCAGGCGATCATGAGAAGTTTTGCCAACCCGAAGAAGAAGAAAAAGTAAAACAGAAGAAGACAGACATTTCCAAAGTTAAAGATTTTGTGTAGTCACGTGCATGAGTTTTGTAAAATGTTGTTGCAGTTGTTATTGGCGAAGTTGCTCCTTTTTGAGTTGTTGTTGTTGCTATAAATTGAGTATTAAAGTTTAATTTAACCTATTTTCTTGTCTGACCTTAGGCTAATGATAGATCCTATAAATGACAAATTACTTTTTACAAAAATAAAAGAATATTACGCGGTAAAAGAATGTTTTCAGCAACAAATTGGTATTCGAAAATAAAAGATCATATCTTTGAGGTGGTTCAAATTAATCTTAAGATGTACCAAAGCCTAGGACAGGCAAAATAGGACAAGTTTCGTACTCTTTTATTTCTAAATGCTTTAAAAAAAAAGAAAAAAAAAACATCGTTATACTCATTTTATAAATAACCATCGAAATATTGGCCTGAAAGCTAATTAAAAGCGTAGTTGTTTTTTTCTAAATCAATTAAGACACTTCGAACCTATAGCCCTGTTTTTGTACCAAGCATTGTATGGAAATGACATCTATCCAAAACATTCACCTTCGTGTGGTAAGGTTTTCCTGCTTTCGGAATGAAAATGGCCTTCGTGTCCCTCCATCCCACATGCTGATACAAGCAGGGTATATCTCCCTAAGCCATCATCAGTGCGACTTAAAGGGGTCGAAACTTCTTATCGCCCAAAGTATTTTCGCTCAGATACAATTTCCCTAATAACCTCCGACGAATGCCTACCAGTGACAACCTCTTCAGGAGCAACATTGTCCGTTGGAGAATTTCCCGGGAAATGTGTATTAACGAGTAGTTCTAGTGTTTCCTCACTAGACACTGTCCATACATTCTCTGAATTCTAAATATACCCCGCCGTAATAGGTCTCGAATACAGAATCTTCCTTAGCCTAAAGGCCTTAGATGTATCCTCCACGGAGCTGCAGAATTCTACCCAGGATTTGTTCCGAGCCTTTCTAAGCTCGCCCTTATATTTTCTTAGCTCAGTCTTATAGATGTACCAATCTTGTGGGGATCTTGTGGCTTTTGCCCTGTTGAGGAGTTTTCTGCAGTCCTTCCTTAGACCAACCAGCTCTGGGGTGAACCATGGCGATTGCTGTTTGCCCCTTGGCTTAGCACTAGGACATGCTGACACAAGCCAGTCATTCAGCCCCTTCGTGATCCGCTTGACCATAATGTCTTTATCCTCCGCAGTTTCCACTTACTTTTTATTTATCCCAATCCTCCTTTCTTCTGTTTAGTCGAGGGACCACTTCTGCAGTATTTTCTCCAAGGCTAAAACTAATATAACGATGATCAGAGAAGCTGTGGTAAGCAGGTACCTCCTGCCTCTTCTTGATAATAAAGGTCGGTTTTTCCCCTGTATTACAAATCGCCAGTTTGCAACTTATTATATATTCGATAAGTTGCTTTCGTTGACATCCGAATTTCTGGTGATGTGCATAAGCATCACTTCCCATAGCGAGGCTCTTCTTCCCTGCAGAAGCGGCTTCAACCAGCACTTTAGGGTTTGAAGGCGGCATCATCTTCAGTGTTGAGCGACGGAAGAAGAAAACATTTAGACTACTCTTTGCAAGAATACAGGCGCTGTGTCTCCCATTCCCCGTACCCTTGCGTAATTTTTTTCTTAGTTCACGAAACATTCCTCCACACAACCATGGTTCCTGGATAAGATCCACGTTAAATCCCCTAGCCATCAGAAGGACCTTTAGTGTCCCCGGAGCGACCTTACAATGGTGGAGATTTATCTGCAAAAACCAGACCAGTGTCAGGATAAGTGTTGCTACTCAAGAAAATTTTTCCTACCAACATTTAAGAAAAATCCTACCAAATCTGTTCAAAACCTACCAAATGTTCTATTAGCTTAAAATGCTCTATATGTTTTTATACCCATCACCGAGTGGTTGGCCATTTTGCCATTCCATTTGCCATTTGCAACACATCAAAGTACACATTTTCAACACTACAAAGTATTAGATCGTCGTTATATTCATAGACGATCTAGGCATGTCCGTCCGTCTGTTTGGAAATCACTCTACAGACGGCCCATGTCTTAATATAGCACCTTTATTACCAATCTCCGGATAAGAAATCTTGATTTCATAAAGTCGTATTTTTGCCCCGATTTCAATGAACAACCGTGCCGAGTTTGTTTAAAGCCATCTTCCGATGTTGAGCCAAGAAATGCGAGCAATTTTCGCCGTTACTGTGAGTTGCCTGGACCCCTCAACATCTGAGTAGGGACCAGATCTACCATATTTGCATGCAGATGCCACATAGCCCTGTGTTCCGATTAAATGGATTCAACAAAAAAGCCGCATTTCTTACCCAAAATTTAAGAAATTTGGAACATATCCCTTAGCGCTCGTACCAGTTACAGTCAATATAAGTCAATTACGACATTTTCCTGAATTTTGAAGCAAGGAGAACTCTTGTAACAGTACATTGCCCGTCATCATCCATGTATTTATTTAGCACCCTTAACGAATATACAGAAACGACATGAAGTAAATTAATTTTGAGTTTTCCCCGTCGACTTTTTCAGTAATTAACTTTGGATTTATATGTTGGAAAAACTAACCAAAAATTGAGGTCAGCCTACCTTGAGAAATAACAGAGAAATTTTTATGCTCTCAAAATTTTACAGCAAATATCAAGTTTATAGTTGCGTAGAATAATTATATATATAAAGAATTGGAACAATTTTTTTTAATATGCATTATTTCCTTATGTATCTTTCTTTCTTTTACTTCTTTACTTTTTGCTGTAAATTTGATTTTTTTAATTCTTGACGTTAGCTGTAAAAATTTGAGAGCACAAAAATGTCTTTGTTATTTCCATCCTCTTTGCAGGTGTCGGTTATTATTTTACTTTTCTTCAAATCAAGCAGCCCTGCCGAATATTAAAAAAAACATATTGGAAGCTACGACTGCCGAATCCCTATATATGTGAATTAAGCCAAAGTTTCCTTCAAGGGGAAAGGAAATTATGCATGTTTAGAAAATGCAAACGACGCACACTGCATGCCATTAAGAGCAGAAATCTGCTTGCGGCATGTTCTTAGACAATTCTCATTTATCTATATTCACAAGCGCCACCAACCAGTCTATGTGCGAAGTTCAAATTCTTTATCTATCGGCCCTGTTCTACAATTCGATTTTGGTCGAATGTGATTCGATTTCTATTTTGTGTTGTTCTGCAAAACGATTCCACAAAAAAAAATGAGGTTTCATTCCGACTGCATACACCCTGGCGGATTGATATCTATTCCGCTTTTCTTTCCATTAAAAAGAACTTTTCTCCTTAGGAAAGCTTTATAAAATAAAAACTGCATATGTTTTTTTCCAATTTATGCTTCCAAAAGTAAAAAAAATTTTCTTTATTAACTGCAAATTATTAAATAAAAAATGTTGTTTTGTTTGCCATTGGTATGTTTGATTCAGCTCTAAATTTGGTCGTGTGAATGTATGATTTGGCAGAAAATATTTTTTGACAAGCGGAGCGCACATTTTTAGGTTTGTAATTAGCACAGGTGGATGATAAAACAAAACAAAACAAAATTCATTACATTGCCGCCAAGAAACATGTAAGTATTCAATTTATAAATGTTATAAGCAATAATTAATCACTTTTTTTTTTTTTTGCAGGGGAAAACACAAAAACAACAACCAAGACAACATTTTGCTGGATTTCATGAGAAATCATCAAGACATTGCCAAAGGGTTTGTTAAAGGGGACAAGGTTGTGGTGGAAGATCTGTGGAAGGAATTAAGCGGACAACTTAATGCGGCAGGTCCTCCAACTAAAGATGTATCTAATTGGAAAAAGGTTTGTTAATGCAATTTTAATGCCAGAGTGAGTTTATTTATTTCTTTTACTTTACAGACTTGGATTGACTTAAAATGCAATATAAGGAAGAAGTTGGCTCACAATAAAATAGAAACGCGTACTACTGGAGGCGGCCAATTTAACCAGTATGTGCTTACACGCATAGAAGAAGAGATAGCAGTTATTTGTGGCCTACACAAAGTGGTCGATGGTATAAAACCTGCTAATAATTTTGGGGCTCAAAAATTGATGTCGGGTGCGAATAAAGAAAACTTGGAAATAAATACTATTAGTCAACAAGAAATACCATCAGAAATGGAAGAAATTGATGAAGTTTTTGAAGCATCAACTCCCTCAACTTCAAAGCGTAGGCGTGTTGTTCCCGACATTAATTCCATCGTCGAAGAAGAAAACCAACATCTAGATAGAATCGGAAATGTGTTAAGTGAATTGGTGAAACTCAAGGAAACGGTGTCAAATGATTTAAAAAAAGTTTGTGAAACTTTGACTTCAATAGAATCTATTAAAAGAGAAGAGCTCCACGAAATGAAACGCCACAACATTCAATTAGAGCGAAGTCTAGTCACCAAAAATGAGATCAAAATAAAATTTCTGGAGGTAGAAAAGCTAAAGCTTGGTCTTGGTGAAGACTAAAATCTTGGCAGTTAAATCTTGCTTTGGACCGAGTGCGTACCTGAACTAAATGCGATCTCAAAGTTACATTTTTTTTCTGTTGTTTTTATTATTTTTAAGTATTTTGTAAGCTTAGGCCAGAGTGGAAAAAATGGACAAGCAATTGAAAGTTCCTTATTTTTTGTTTAATAAAAGTTTTAAAAATATTGGCATTTATTTTAGTGAAAGTTATGAGAGTGATAATGCAATGTTATCTCTAATTGTTCGGCTTTCGGCGCTATTTGGCAAGTCATCGTTCTCCTCAGAATATATATCATCTTCTTGGTCTGGGGGTTCGTTATCAACAAGAATATCTTCATATCGTAAATTGTAGTGCTTGCAAATGTTGTGCAATGCGCAACAAACGTTGACAAGTTTAACTACCTTCTGCGGAACATATTGAATCGCACTGTTTTGTAAGCATCTAAATCTGCTCTTGAGATTGCCGATAGTTCTTTCAACTATATTCCTAGCTGAGGTATGCGCAATATTAAAACGGTGCTGGTGAGTTCCAGGTTGAGGATCTTTGAATGGAGTCATGAGAAATGATTCAAGTGGGTAACCACTATCCCCTAGAAGCCAACTGTTTCGCATTCCATTCCTTCTTTGGGATGTGAAGAAAATTTTGGCTTCACTTAAATTCCAAATAAATGAATCATGAGAAGATCCTGGCCTACCAGCCTCTATAGCACGAATTCTCATTTGGTAGTCACAAATCTTAAATGAAAAATAGGTTTTTTGATATCAACTCAAATTGTGTAGTACTCACAATCATTGCATTAATGCTAAAATATCCCTTCCTGTTGTAGTAGAGAGATGCATCCAAGGGTGGTTTAATTATCCTAATGTGTGTGCCATCAACGCAACCTATCACCCCAGGCAATCCGAACTTTTCGTAAAAGTGCATCTTTGACGATTGCATTTCATTTTCGGACATTTCGAGATTTATCCATTTTGGACATAATTTGTCTTCAAGCACTTTTATAACTTGCCACAATAGTTTGCACATTGTTGTACGTGCAATACCGATGTTCAAGTCGTTTGCAATGACTCCCTGAAAACTGCCCACTGCAAGATGTCTTAGGGTAGCCGCCAATTGAAGCTTAACTGGAATGCTTCCTTTTTTTATATATGGACCAACTTCTCTCAAAACATCTGAAAATGCTTCCCTGTTTAGTCTATACAGAGCAATGAAGCTATGGGATGATATGTATTATTTAGATGACACATGTTAAAGTGGACAAGAACTCACCAACTATCTGGGATATCGGTAGGATCAAAAGCATCCCTTAACTTACGACGTTTAACACGTTCCAAATAAAATGCTTCTTTTCTAGAAGCTAACAAAGCCAAAAACATGCCTGCAGGCATATTTTACAAAAATTATTTGATAAACTAACAAATTTGTATGCCGGCTTAAAACAAATAAACGTATGTTTGCTTCTTGTTTTGTTTACAAATTTCACTAAACACAGCAAAATCAGCTGTTTTTTGATTTTGCATCGAAAGTGGACTTCCCCTCGAATCACAGAACATGGGAAAACAAAATGTGCGGATTTCAAAAACGATGCGGAAATGAAAATGGTCGAAAGTAAGAACATGGGCGTATATATAATTTATCTTATGAACATCTGTCATCAGGATTGCCATGATTTGTTTTTTACAAATAAGTCGCACACTCGCAGAAATACCTCTATCGTGAATGGCAAAATATAATTGAAACTAATTATTTAAAAAATTACGTGCACAAATCTTAATAAATTTTATTTGACTTCTTTGCCCATACATGTTTCGCAAATTTTACAATTATCTGCACTCTTTTCCTAATATTGTTTTGGCAGGTTGGCAAATGACGTTACCAACTCGTGGCAAACAAACAAACAGGCTTGAACTGGAAAAATATTTTCCGTTTTATTTTGTCCTTCGCGGCTTGTCTATCCAGTACAAAAATAAAACAGCAATTTTTGTTTGTTATATTGTTTTCATTGATTCGGTTTTTCTAACGTATTTTGGTATGGAAATAAACGTATTTTGGTATGGAAATAAAATCATATGTTTACTGTCAAATTTCGCTCGTGGAACCACTTAACATTTCAGCAATTTTTATCGAAAGCAGAATAGAAGTTGTGTAATATTTTAGAAATATATAGGGAAGTGTCAAGAAATTTGTATGAAAATTACATGTATCCAGAACAACGAAGCTCTGGATAAATTACCAGTACAGGCTTATGTAGAACATCTGTCGTCAGGACTGCCAAGATATGTTTTTCACAAAAAAGTGTGGCCACTCGCAGATACAACACTATTGTGAATGGTAAAAATAAATTAAAACCAATTATTTATAAAATTGAGTGCAAAAATCAAAATATATTTTATCTGATTACTTTGCAAATTTTATTTATACATTTTACAAATATTTTCACATTTTTCCTTGTGTTGTTTTAACACTTTGGCAAATGGAGTTACCACCTCATGGCAAACAAACAGACTTGTACAGGAAACTTTTTTGTGACCTTTTTTTTCCTCTTTACCGCTTGTCGATCGAGTACTAAAGTAAAATATAGCAAAAATGTGAAGAGCCACTAGTTTTTGGTAGTTAAAATTGTGCCAATGCAGTACAAGTCCCTCCGCAATTTTTACCCATATTTGTGTTTTATTCTTGAACGCGGAATGGCATGGGAGGTGGTAGCATTAGGCAAAACAACTGCAGAAAACAAAGGCGGAAACCACAGGGGGATTTCATAGGGATTGGTTGGTGAAAATGGTGGGAAAAATCATATATCAATGAAAATTGGGATTAAAAAGAATAGGTGGAAAAAATTAACAAAAGCTTTCAAAGGGCATCAAAAATGTAATTTAGAGGGAAGGTTTTTGTTCGTTTGTCCACGAGGGGTTGAGCTTAAGGAAAATAACCATTTTTAGTAAAGGCTGTCACTCCAGTGTTTGTGCGTATTACAATAGTAAATTGTGCCCCACAGCCAAATGGGTAAAAGCTAGAACAAGCCACAAAGGACAAACATAAAATGCAGAAAATGTTTACAAACGACGCAAACTGCGTGCCATTAACAGCAGCATTCTGCTTTCGACATGTTCCTGGATAATTCTCATTTTTCTATATTCACAAGCGCTACCAACCAGTCTATGAGCGAAGTTAAAATTCTTCATATAATTTCATGTCATTTATCTATGCATTAACATTTGAACCTAAAAGTGCACTACAAAAACTAAGACATCTTATCTAGACACAAACCATTGTCTTTCTGATTTATCACCACTCTATTTACAAATTAAAATCTTTTAAAAAGCTAATCAATTGTTGAGTATGAATTGTGTAAAAATAAAAATAAAACAAAATTGTAATAATGATATGTTCAAGACCAAATGGTTCAATTGTGCTACACAATCTATCACGCTAGGTGTGTCGAATTAGCCCCTCGAACTTCAGACAACTTTCGCAAGAATAATGGCCTGCGCTGGTGCCGCAAAAAACATTTTGATGTGGAATTTTACGCGTTTTTTAGAAATACCCGCACAGAATTCGAATTGATCATCAAAGATCTCCTTGCTTTGACGGAAAAATTCGTTAGATACAAAAATGCGTCGGATTTGGAAAATCCTTCTAATCCTGTAGTTAGTTACGATTCTTCTTCCACTAATATCGATACAAATTCTAGCAATGCACCAAACAACACGTCGAACATTGCTCCATCAAGTTAACAAATGCAACTTAAGCAATTCCATAAATCAATGCTTATGCATCACAATCATCTGAAACATCTATTTCAATTGCTTCAAACCGCCTACAACTAATATTCACTTGCTCCAGCTTCGATCAATACAACGCCTTCCATTTGGTAAATTACTCGATCTAATATTCGTCAACCATATATCCAACATTTCTTTATCATCTTCCAATCCAGTCACTTATCCTACCCTGAACATTACTATTGGGTTACCCAAAAAGTAATTGCTGATTTTTTCATATAGTCGGCGTTAACAAATTTTTTCACGGCTTGTGACTCTGTAATTGCATTCTTTCTTCTGTCAGTTATCAGCTGTTACTTTTAGCTTGCTTTAGAAAAAAAGTGTAAAAAAAGTATATTTGATTAAAGTTCATTCTAAGTTTTATTAAAAATGCATTTACTTTCTTTTAAAAAATCCGCAATTACTTTTTGGGCAACCCAATATTTCCTTCCCAGAACAAATTCCTCCTCAATGTCCCTCCCCTAGAAATGAATGTTGCTTCGCTAAACTAATTATACTAAGTTCAGATTCCTGCTTTCCACCACAAATTGGGATAACGTTTAAGGATCTGATAATGGTGATGAAAATATTGTACATAAAAACTTTACTCTGTTCTACAGGACTGTTTTTTTTATTAAGTATATAGATAACAAATATCCTTACAGACAACTATTTACACATTTATAAATTTTATTATATAACATAAAAGAAATATAAAAAACACAAATAAAAACAAACAAATATAACTTAAAAAAAATAAATATACGTAATATAAAATCTAACTGCTTAAATGATTTATAATATTTCTTTTTATTTCTCGATTCTCAGATAGGTTTATGATGTTAATGAACTTGTTAAATTGATGGCATATACGACGAAAGGGATCACTGTTTGCAAAATTTGAAAAAAATTCTACTTAGAAGAAATTGTGATTCAATTTTCCCATGGATGATATTTATTACAAAATTAACATTCAACATAGTTCTCCGGCTTGACAATGTAGGTGGTTTAATAAGGTCCAGTCTAAACTCAATTGAAGGTAGAGACTGCCGATCCCACCCACGTCCTCGGAGGCAAAACAAAATGAATTGCTTTTGAACAGATTCGATCAGATTAGAGTGAAGAGTATAGTAGGGTCCCATACTATAGATCCGTATTCAAGGTTGCAACGTACTACAGATGTGTATAAATTTGTTGTCACAGAAGTATCATTAAATTCTCTGCTCTAACGTTTCATAAATACAAGGGCGCCGCAAGCTTTATCAACTGCCATCAGAGATGGCCTGTCAGAAACAGTGACGTATATGACATACATTTCCGACGTATATTACATACGTCGAAAACGTCGTAAACCTAGCCAAAAAACTAGGTTTCTGACAGAAAAAAAAATTCGAACGAAAATATGTCGAATTTTTGATCTGATTAACTAAAAATTTTGGCATAAGTAATTTTTTCCTCCTGGAGACGAAGAATATTGAAATCGGAAAAAATCGGTTCAGAATTAGAAAAAGCTACCGTAGGTTTACACGATTTTTACCAATATAAGTAATGTTATTTTTAAGTATTGTTATTGAATAACATAATTTACACTCCATGTACCATTTCACTTGACACTTCCTCAGATGTCATGCATTTTTAACATATGTCGTTTACAACAGCTTTCAAAAAGCAAATTAAAACGGGAGAAGCAATTAATTTTGCAAAAGGATACAAAATAATTGCAATTTCTAAATATAATTGATGAAAACTAATAATTTATTGATTTTTTGCTTCACAAAAAAATCCTTAAACGTTACTTTATAAATTGACTTGAAATTTGCGTATATTTCCAATTTATTGTGTGAAAAATGTAAATGCAAAAATTAAAAAAAAACTTAATATTTCTTTTATTGCGAAATTTTTTTACATATAAACTCTTCTATATACAACAAATAAGTGACAATAATATTTGTTAAAAATCAAACTTTTACACTGAGTTATTAAGGTTTATGGCGTTTGCGACTTTTTCTACGTTTTATACAAGTATACGACGTTTTCGACTTTTACAACTTTTTGACAGTCGGTAACCTAAAAAATCGTCTTACGGACCATCTCTGACTGCCATAGAGATATGATTACGAAAGTTTAAACGTGGATTCATAAGTAGCCAAAGGTCTTTAAATGAATCGACTGATTCAAGCTCATCGGATCCGATAAAATAATTTATGATAAAAGGATTTAGTCTTGAAAAACGCATATTTTGCATTTGAAAATCTTCAATTGCATTACGTTAATTTTACACCATTCATAAAAGAGATCAGGATCGAACGGGAGATAATACTGATCATCTGGGTCATTAAAAAACCTAAAAGTTTTCATCGGCAAACATCAAAATATTAGAATGCTTTATTATGTTATGTTAGAATGCTTTATGATGGTTACCTTGGGGAATACCAGACGGGGGAAACAATGACGGTTTTAGAGATTGCTTTACCAAATTTCACATTTTTTGGTATCAGATATGAACATAGCCATTTTTACACCGAATTACTGAAACCATATAAATCTAATATCATCATCAGAAGTGTATGATTAACCTTTTCGAATGCTTTACTAAAATCCGAGTATACGGTATCAGACTGTCCATTGCCCCTGAAAGCATCGTTGACAAGACATGTAAATTCCAACAGGTTTGTTATGGTTGAGCGTGATATCCTGAATCCGTGTTGACATGAGGAGAGCACTGAGGAAGCCTGATGAGAAATGGATTTAGTCAATATATTCTTCATTAACTTGGGAATAGCACTGAGTACGGAGAAACCCCTGTAATTACAGGCGTCATTACGATTGCCAAATTTAAACAGTGGCATAATAAAAGATTTTTTCCCATATCTGCGGTAGATATCCAGATTTTAATGAATTATTAAACAGTATCAATAAAGGATAGGAAAGTTCATCGGCACACTGTTTCAAGATGCTAGCCGGGACACCGTCCGGACCAGCAATAAAGGTTGAATCATCGATCTAAATCCGTGTCCGCTGACACTGAACCATATTTAAGAAAGTTAGGTAAACCACTAAAGCGCCGCTTAGAATTGACAAGTTTGTAGAAAGACTTAGGATTGGATTTAAAGTCCAATTTCATTTTATTCAAATAATTGCGATAAGCCATCTTGTTTCCCTGTTGTACTTCGATCTTGCTAAGGAATAGTTTGAGAAGCCGAGTGTAGTTCGCGATTTTTTAAATTTCTTATACTGTTTATTTTTGTTATTTTTCAGTTTTGATAAATTTGTTGTATTCCAAGGTGGTCCAGAATTATCACCTACAATTATTGGAGGGAGCGGTTTACCTAACAAATCTGTTAAAATTAACTAATCTTGTAAGATGATACCGTATACACGGATTTTAGTAAGATTAATCATAAACTGATGATGAAATTAGATTTATATGGTTTCAGTAATTCGGTAAAATTCGTATCTGATTGTCCGTGCACAAAACTTGATTGTCCGCACGCAAAATGTATGATTTTAGACTGCGCCATATTAACCTAACTAGCGGTCAATCCGGAGAACTATGTTACTTTTGCAACGAATATCATCCATGGGTAAATTGAGTCTGAATTTCTTCTTAGAAGAATCTTTTCAATGTCCCGAACAGACCTACCATCAATTTTGAATTGTTAAGTGTAACATTTTATGCAACAAATTTTGCAAACAATGATGATTTTTGTCATATATGCTATCAATTCAACAAGTTTTATATTATCATAAACATTCCTGAGAAACACATTCACGATTTTTTGCCAAAATTTAGCCTTTTGACGCTTGACGATTTTTGCTTTCGATCCCTTTACGTTTCGACGATTTTTTATTTTGATCTGTTTTGTTTTATTTTTATTTTAATGTTTACCTTTGAAAATTTTTCTTTGAAATTTTGCCTTTAGAGAAAATTTCATTAAAATTTTGTTTTAAGGCAAAATTTCATTGACACTTTTTTTTGAGAAAAATTCTTTGCCACTTTTTGATTTTACAGAACATTTCATTAACATTTTTTAAGCGAACATTTTATTACAATGTTGCCTTTGAGAATTTTTAAAATTTCTGTCTTTAGAGAAAATTTTTTTTAAAATTTTTGTCTTATGACTGGTACTATGTTCGTTTTTCACCGTTGAAACCCCATTTTTTCGGGTTTACTTTTTTAAAACACTACACAAAAAACAATGATGGGGGAATGTCCTACTGAATGAAATCAGCAAGTGATTACCCTTTAAAATCTATTAACTATTAATAAAATATTGCGAAAAGCGAATAAAAAAATTTATTAAATTTTTGTCTTGATACAAAATTTGTTAGAGAAAATTTAATTTACTTTGCCGTTGGAGAAAATTCCTTTGAAATTTTGCCTTTAAAAAAATTCTGAAATTTTGGTTTTTTAGGGAAGATTTTATTACAAATTTGCTTGAAGAGAAAACTTCATTAAAACTTTCTCTTTAGAAAACATTTTGAGGAAATTGTCATGCATTTTGCTTTTAGAGAGGTTTTCTTAAGAGGAAATTTTATTAAAATTATGTCTTTGGATATTAGTAGCGAGTATAAATAGGATTTAGTGGAAATAACTATAAAAATTCAAGCACACTAATAATTTAACACTCTAATCGTTTTCTTGCATCGAAAATCGAAACATTAGAATATATTATTGAACTTTTATGCGTGACGATTTTATGACGTTTTTTTCTGAAAAAATTTAAAGATTTTGACGACTTTTTTTTAATTTGACAATTTTTTACCAAAAACACCTGGCAGCACGGCACATTCAAAAGAATAATTATATTGGGTTGCCCAAAAAGTAATTGCGGATTTTTCATATAGTCGGCGTTGACAAATTTTTTCACAGCTTGTGACTCTGTAATTGCATTCTTTCTTCTGTCAGTTATCAGCTGTTACTTTTAGCTTGCTTTAGAAAAAGTGTAAAAAAGTATATTTGATTCAAGTTCATTCTAAGTTTTATTAAAAATGCATTTACTTTATTTTAAAAAATCCGCAATTACTTTTTGGGCAACCCAATATTACACTAGGTGACCCGGGCCCGCTCCGCTGCGCCTTCTTTTACTTTATATGGAACAAAAGTTTCCTTGGAATATTTATTTTCGACAATTAAAGATCTTTACGTGAAATTCCTAGCTAACTTGACTTACAGTTTAACAATATAAGTTCCTTTTTCTGAATCCCACATGACCTTTATTGGTCTACGAATTTAAGTTTGGATGTAAGGTGTACTCCATTCTTAAAATACTTCAAATTCGTTTTCTAATCTCATTTAAACTCATATTGCAAAAGTCGCCAAATATGTCAGGTTTGGGGTATTGAACCTAAAAACTATAAATATTTAGTCTCTTTAAAACCCAAATTGTCTTGGTGATCAAATACGTCCAATTATAGTGGTGGGACGTCCCCTAGACAGTTGACCCCTGATGTTGATATCAGGTACGTGATCTACTCACACTTACCTTTAATTTGAGCCCCATATTTCCATAGTCGGCAAACATGACCGGCTTGGGGGTGTTTTGGGGGATGGGCGGCCACTCAGTGAGCTGGCCTTAAAAATATATATCGGATTCGTGTTCCACTTTAAAAACCCTCTTATTTGAGCCTCATATTGCAATAGTCAGAAAATACTTACTATTTGGTTGTTGTTGTGGGGTTGGGGTGGCCCCATAGACACTTTTCCCGAATATTGATATCAAATGCGTGCTTTACTCCCAAAGACCTTTCATTTGAGCCTCAAATTGCTATGGTCGTAAACTTTTCCCCTTTGGGGATGTTTTTGGTGAGAGACAGCCCCCCAAACACTTGGTCCCATACTTGGATATCAGATTCGTATTCTACATTCAAATACCTTTTATTTAAGCCCCATATTCCCATGGTCAGTAAATAAGCCCTGTTTGGGGGGTGCTTTGAGGAAGGATATCAGATTCGTATTCTACTCGCAAATACCTTTTATTTGAGTCCCATATTGCCATGGTCGGTAAATATGTCCGATTTAGCACTTGGTTCGACTATTGGATATAAGATACGTTTTCTTATTCTAAATACCTTTCATTTGAGTCCAATGTTGTCGTGATTGGTCTACATAGTATATGTTTGGTAGGTTTTAGGGTGGGGCAGCCCCCTATGTACCCCATCTGAAATTTGGATACCAAAATTTTTATTTTTAGGGTACTATATGAGAGCACACAAAATTTCGTTTAAATCGCACCACCCATATCCGAGATCTGGCGTTTTTGAAAATTAGGGTAAGGGGAGGGTCCGCCTCCCCTTCAGACATCAAAAAATGTAGTACCCTATTTTCACCACGGGGTCATTATGCACCATCTGTGAAAATTTAAAGAAAATCGGTTCAGCCGTTTCTGAGTCTATAAGGAACACACAAACATACAAACCTACAAACAAACACAAATTGATTTTTATATATAAGATTTAACAGTTGGTTTTTCCCAGACAAATATCATTGGTTGGAATTCCATTATAAGAACAAAAAGACAAATTGTCAAAACAATTTCAATTGTTTGAACCACAGTTTGATTACTTTCATAGTTCAGTAGCTATCTTAACCACGATACAATAAATAGGGTTAAAAGAGATGCTACTTACCGATATATCAGTTCCATCAATCATTCCCATAATCATTCTAAAAAATAAATTCATTTTGCTTCTGCCAATTGTATCAACAACGTTTTATTTTCTGCAGTACCATCAAGAAGTTAGCACAACACACTTACGGTAGTTTTGCTTATTACCCTACCGGTGGTTGTGCTAACCGCCATACCGGGGTTGTACTAACCCCTTACCGGTAGTTGTGTTAACTATTCATCCGGTAGTTAGTTCTACATATAAAATCTTAAAATAGCACTGAAGAATTCGGGAACCGAGATTCAAGTCCCCCGACCGATCAATTTTGTTTTAAAGAAGTATGCATTTCTTATTAAACATTTTTTTAAAAAATGGTTTCTGCCCTTTTTTATTAATTTTAATTTAATTAAGAAACTTATTTCTGTACAGTAATGCTTATTGCCCTGTATCATCATTAAAAAAATTATGTCGGTAGGATAGAGGACGCATGAAAGACTACCAAACATGACATCATGAGTTCGAATCTCCCCTCGACCACCGACATAACTAATAGAATTAACTTTAAAGAATGATAAGTCGAGAGAGAGAAATCCGAGGGAGAAGCGGCAGCAAGCAGAAAAGAACGAATAAGCGAAGAGCACCCGAACGACGACGCCTGCTTAAAGCAATTTTAATTTTTGGTAGCATAACATAAACTAGACAATATCCTCAACACCAATGTTGGTTGTCACAACAGAAAACTTGCGGTTGGCAAAACAATTGGTTGAGGCAACAAATCTGTTTTCTGAGTGGTTGTGTGCAAAAATATTTTCTGTATTCCATCTAAATGAGCAAAGTAATTGTACAACAATTGAAGGACGAAATGTTCACTACCCTTATCACTTTTCCATTCCATAACCAATTCCCTGTTCAGCCAAGTAACGTTATTCTAAACTTCTGTGGAAGTCTAATAGAAAATAGTTGTGCACTATACTTGTGCTTTAGTACAAATTTAAAATAAAAGAGCTTAAAAGCCAACAATTTCCAATTTTTTCGGTAAATATAATAAAATTGGAAATAGATTTAAAAATTTCTTTTTGGACTCTTGACGAAAAATGCCACGTGGAGACAATTTTTGGGTATGGGGCGCGGAATGGAATTAGTTACTATAAGAATATTATTACCGCTGCAAATCCAACAAATATTGAAGCAATATATTGACCCTTTATAGCAATGTATGGTCATCATAAATATTGGAAGGGATTCTCTGTACCTTCGACAAGAGTGCTGCAACCAAAACCATGGCCAGGGATATCTTATGTCATTTGGTGCATTTGGAACACTTGGAAAGTTACAACTATACTTTGTTCCAACTAAACAAAAAATAATTGAATATAATTTAATAATGCCACCATTTTGAATGCTTGAAAAAAGGCATATTTTATTGGGGTGACCAAAAAGTAATTGCGGATTTTTCATATAGTCGGCGTTGACAAATTTTTTCACAGCTTGTGACTCTGTAATTGCATTCCGCAATTACTTTTTGGGCAACTCAATAGATCAAGAAACATACCTTTACAATAGCGGCCCGCAATGGATTCAGATTTCGTTCACTTGAATAACACTGGGGCATACTATCTGCAAAGGTTTTTGCAAAATACAAGTCACACAGGACGCGTAAGAACTTGCAACAGGCGATTATAGGGGTGTTTTATTTACCCTTTAAGCGGATTTTCTCACTTGGTTTGTATGGAGAAAAATGCTATTTAGCTAAGCGGCTCATTTTATTTCCGCTTACTATCGCCGTTTATAAAAAGACATGGTGTCATCCAAATGATGAAATAGTACAGAATTGATATGGCAACCCTGAAAAATTGGGCGGGTTCTGTGCCAAGGATACATTTTGGAGTATCCTTGGCGTATCCTTATACACAAGAATAAACTAATTTCGTACGTAATATTTAATTTGAAACAAAGATATATATATCTGCCCTTATGAAAAATTTTGACGTAACCGCCTGCAATTAAGTTGGTGTTTTTCTGTTGAACTATGGCTATGGATTGTGATGCCATTATCTATGGGAGCCAGCTCAAGCCCCGCAACGCAAGAATTTTTTTTTTCGAAAAATCTTTATACATTTTTACATCTATATCATACTACGTTCCGATCTAAACTATACCGGGCAAGGGTTTTGAGGTGTTAAAAAGATCTCAGTTTCAAATTTCCTTGATATCGGGTATTAAGTACAATTTGGGACCATTCTTTCTACTTTTAATCGCAGATCGGTCTTTATGGCTGCAATATAGAAATAAAGAAAAGTCCGATCTGGACCAAATTTAGAAAATGTATTGAGTACCTTAGCACAAATCTGATCTAAATTTCAGCGAAATCGAATAACAAATGCGCCCATTATGGGCCAAGGACCATATATTGGGAGATCGGTCTATACGGCAGCTATATCCAAATATGGCATGATCTGGGCCATATTCGGACCTGATGTTACGAGGCTTTATACAATTCTATGTTCCAAAATGAAAAAGAATCGGGTAATAAATACTGTTTTTGTAAGTTACAGACCCTAAATCGGGAGATCGGTCTATACGACAGCTATATTCAAAAATGGTCGGATATGGACGAAAGTTGGCATAAGTATGTAGGTGTCCAATATAACATTGTTCCATATTGAATTAAAATCGGATTTAAATTGAGGCTTTCCGCTTACTTCCAAACGATGGTATTAATTGCACTTACCTCTAAATTACTCAACACGAGGTCATTTATGTGTAAGCGAAATAGATATAAGTGCCAAAAATACCAAAATACAAAATTTGACCACTATAGGCATTAGCCAAAGCAGTGATACATTGCAGTCGAAGCCGGATAAGTGAAACGCTAAAAATTCATAAATTTGGTTTCACTTATCCGTTATTTGCAGTTAAGCGTAGTACGGATCAGTGAAGTTCTAGTTAAGCGATTTAAACGTAAGTAAAGGCGAATTTTGACGTCAACATATTAATTTTGTATGAAATTACTTTAGTTGAAATGAGAAATGCTTCGTATACCTCTTTAAAAATAAGAAACAATCTCATTAGCGAAATATCAAAATACAGTTTCATATAAAACCATAATTTGGAGTGTAAAAACCTTCTCAGTTAAGCGGTGTTTTCAGTTAAGCAATTTTTCTTTGCATTGAATAACACCAAAAATGAATGGTGTTTCCATGAAGTTTCACTTAAGCGGGATTTTTCGCATTCTACAGTTATGCGTTCTCGATAATATATTAATAGTTTTATTGATACTAAAAGTAAACAAAATCAAGCAATACCCATTATATAAACTTTTAGTGGTTTTGTACCCATCGTAAATCGTGATATCTTACCAAAATTACTACAATTTTATTTGTTATAATTGTCTGGACACGAAGGGCGCAATTTTTAACGCAGTAGTTATGACTTAACATCTGCGCTATGTATGCCCTAATTCGGTCCTTGACTTGATACAGCTTCCAATCGGAATACCAAACAAAACTATGCGAGCTTTGGAAGACAGTCAATTATCCCATATTGTCGTTATTGATCTATATATCCATTTGGGGGGTTTTGGGCGTGGAAATCGTAGGCACTCCATCGGTTAAATAAGGTTAAAAAGTGTAAACTAATTTAGTTTGCCGGGACCACCCATCTCCGATGTCTAGCGTTTTTGAAATTTGGGTAATAAAGAGTTGTTTGGGGGTGCTGTGGCCGCTCAGTCTTTTCCCCTTAAATATGGATATCAAATTCGTGCTCTAAGCCAAATACCTTTAATTTGAGTGCCATATTGCAATTGTCGGTAAATATGTACGGTTTGGGGGTATTAAGAGATCCCAAACATTTGACCCCAAAATTGGAAATCTGGTTCGTTTTCTTCTCCCAAATACTCTTCATTTGAGACCCATATTAATATGATGGGTCATTTAACCTATTTTAGGTGATTTTAGAAGGAAAAACGCCACCTAGATACTGGGCACAAATTTTAATGTCAAAGTCGTAACATACTCCTAACTACCTTGACTAAAATGCCCATTTGGGGCGATTTTTTGGAGATGGGGCTACACCCCATTGCTAGGACTGCATTATGTCTGATTTCCCCTATGATATTCGGTCTTGTGATTTTATCTCTAACATAACATTGACTTACGATGAGGCTTTTGCAGGATTGAAGTCCTTGAAGTGTAGTTATTCTTCTGGACCCGACGGCATACCATCGGCTATTTGGAAGTATTGTGCGAGATTGGCATATATAAGCCACTAACTGATTTATTTAACTGTTCGATTGCGCGTGGATGTTTTCCATCGATTTGGAAGAAGAGTTCCACGCCCTCTTCATAAGAGTGGCAGTAGGTATAGAGAATTACAGAGGAATTGCTAAATGAAATTCCATTCCAAAGTTACTTGAACAATTGGTTACGCACAGGCTTGCCCAGCAATTTCGGTCGATTATTTCAGAAAGTCACAGATTTTTGAGGAATAAGTCGACAGATACAAACCTTTTGGAGTTTTCAATCTATGTGTCTGAATCTTTATCACAGGGAATTCAGACAGACGTTATATACGCTGATTTTAGCAAGAGTAGTAATCTTGGCCCGATTTTATTTGCTCTATATTTGAATGATCTTCCGTCTACTATTCGATCTTCAAATAAATTGATGCATGAAGACGATATAAAGCTTTATTCGTACATTCGTTCACCTTCTGATTCTATCGGAATAAAGAATGATTTTGACAGGCTGATAGAATAGTGTTTTATTAATTGTATGAGCCTTAATAGGAAGAAATGTAAGAGTATGTCCTATTCAAGAAGGCAAGCGTTTCCGTATTGTATAGGCGGTTATGTTCTTGGCTTATGTTAAGGATTTAGGAGTTTTTTTTTAAACTGATACTTGGATCCATAAAAGTTTGACGCTCCATACCTAACGAAAAGGCTATATACCTCTCTTGTTCGTCCTATTTTGGAATATTGTTCCGTTGTGTGTGGATAGAGTGGAGTGTTTGCAGTAAGAGGCTTAGGGTGGAATGGTTTTATGAATCTACCACCATATCCAGAGAATCGACTTAAGTTAATTGACTTATGCCATGTCCACATTGACTCGTTTTGCTTTTGTCATTTTGAAAAACATCTCAACCGTTCACACTATTTGAAATGTTTTGGAAATTGCATTTTTTTCACACTTTAACGAAAATGTTATGATGCACTATTGTTAAGATTTTTATTTTCTTGCTTTATCTGTAAAATGGTGTTTATTTTTTAATTTTTTTTTTGGAAAATTAATTTTTTGACATTATTCCGGGCTGTGTTTATTTACCACTATTTAGGCCTTTTTTTGAACTCATATGCTTTGAATGACTCGTTTTTG
The DNA here is from genome assembly GCF_963082655.1 of Stomoxys calcitrans. Lineage (NCBI taxonomy): Eukaryota > Metazoa > Arthropoda > Insecta > Diptera > Muscidae > Stomoxys > Stomoxys calcitrans. The sequence goes on from NC_081555.1 coordinate 68,973,820, forward strand.
TGGCAAACAGGTCGAGATCAGCTTTGGTTTGAACATGGTATTATCAACACTTGTGAAAAGTCGTCGCATGTTGGATATCGTCTTCATGGTTAAGTTAGTAAGTGGTGAAATTGATTCTTATTTCTTGATTGAACATTTACATTTCAATGTACCAGTGCGGCCTATGAGATATTATGTTCCACTTAGTCTACCCATTGTAAGACACAACTATGAAACATATACTCCGTTTTTCCGCAAAATGAATGAGTGTAATAATGCATACCACTTGATTTGCAGGTCTGTTACAATATCAATAATAAAAAAGCTATGTTGGCGAATTAGATTTTATTTTTTTAATCTTAAATTGCTCAAAAGCATTACCAACTATGCACGCTGATCAACAAACTGCCTTTTCAAGCTTTTGTTTACTAAGTTGACGTGCTGGTGTATCCTGATACACACTTTCTGTCTCTTTATACGCGTAGTTCCCGTCTCAACCCTGTTCCTGTTTCATTATTTCATTTGAATCATGTCTATGGACTTTTCATGCTTTCAGCTACGATCTTTGTTGCTGTCTACAACCAAATTGAAGCCTATCGTTTCTGTTAGCTCCTGCTGCTGTGTCCTGATCTGGGTCAAAATCTGTCACACGGATTCGACGACGTTGTTGTTGTAGCAGTTTATTGTGTTCTATCTTTCGTCTGCTTGATTCTGTTGAGTGTCAAGACCCAGGAACTCTGCGACTAAGATGGGGTTGCGTCCACAGGGACTGCATTCACTCGGTAGCCATTTACCGCATCTGCTACCTTGTCTGCATGAATGTTGTCAAGACCTACTTGGTATGTCGCTTGTTCTAGAGGTTCTCTCTTGTAGCGCTGAACCTTACGCTTTAGATCCACCGCCCAGAAGCCCTTTATCTATCCACAAGATGATGATTTGGATGGTCTCTGCGATAACAGCCCAAAAGATCTGATTAATATTCCAATGTGTGTCACAAAGTTGACGAGACCACACTGGCGCTGCATAACTTTCCACAGACCGGCCAATTGCTTTGTACGTGGTTAACAAGGTCTTTTGTCTGCACCCAAAGTGCTGCCAGCAAGTGACTTTTGACTTTATCGCAAATTGCTGTGGCATGTGGGGAGAATGTGTAAGAGCTGTCAAATGTGACGCCAAGTATTTTGAGACACTTGATGGTCGGAATCATTTCTCCATCGACCATCTCAGTCAGCTCAGTATTCACCTCACGCGTATTTGTAGTGAACAATGTGGCAAAAGATTTGGCAGATATCTTCAGATTTTTTACAGCGAAATATGAGGCTAGTTCGTTGAGGAAGACGTTCAACCTATCGCAGATGTCAACAATAGGTGGGGGGCTGATGCCATGATCGTACAATTGTCCGCATATGACACGATCTCTATGCCGTCTGGAGGGGGTGGAATGGAGGACAGGTAGAGGTTGAATAGTGCTCCCAGGTAACCGATCTGAAACCTCTTCCATTCCTTCCAGGTTACCTGTCGTCGCCTCGATTATACCGCGATAGCATGACCTGCTCCTATCCTCTATCCATTCTCCCATCGCCTTAAGTCTCAAAGACGCAATGGCTGCCTCACACTTAATCTGTATGTCTATGGGTCGGATATCTAAAATGGTCTCCTTTGCCCTAGTAGGAGTGGTCCTCATCGCTTCGCCTATGTCAAGACAACATGACCCTGTTATATAACCCTAACGTTGCACTTTTTCTCCATCGCAATAAAGCCAGTGTTCTATCCTCGAATTCAGGCACCATTTCGAGCCTACGGCCCGTCTACATAGTGCCCAACATCTGTGAACCTTCTAAGTGCGCTCCTGAATGTGACACTTCCAATTCAGTGTCCTGTCCAAGATCGCACCTTAATATTTAACCTTGTCAAAAATCCAAATTGTTTTATTGAGGAAACATCTTTCTCGGGAACAGGCATATTTTAGTCTCCTCTCTGGGTTAACATTGAGACCTTTGGGCCTAGCCCAGTCATATTCCAAATGCAAGACCCTTTCGGCTTTTCTATATAGCTGGTTTGGATCCTTACCCCTTAGAAGGCGGGTCCAAATCCATCAGCAGTCAGCATCCGTAATAGGTCATTTATGGTGGTCACCCATAGGAAATGGCGATTAAATGTCCCCCTATGGCGTGCCTTGTGCCAATTTCCCCCTTATATTTATGTCATGGGACACACAATTTATCCACCTCCGAGGTGGGTCGAGGTGTCGGAAAGTCAAAAGGCAGATAAAGTGATGCCAGTGTGCTCAACTGTCTCCCAGTCTCATCACTGTTGCGTCCGAAGTTGGCAATTCTAGTCAAAAGAGCCGTCGACTTTTCTCTTTTTACTCATTTGCTTTACTTTAATAGGCAATGACAGAATGTTTGTTCCACTAGCCGAACGTAGAATAGCGTTCCAAGCGCCTCGATCTTCTGCGCTCATTCTAAAATCTCTGACACCAAGTTTCGAGGTGTCTCCCACCACTTGGTCTTTCCATCGGGTTTCTGACTATCTCAAAGTGATAGTTCCCAACTTTCTTCATTTTCTTAATCTGCTCGGTTGTACAAGGAGTTTTGTCTTATCTCCACTTACTGCCAGACCCATTTTCCCCGACTCTCTTCCGATTCTTTCAAAGGCAGTAGTTACTACTTCCGGTGACCGAAGTATGATGTCGATGTCGTCGGCATAGGCGAGTAGCATGTGTTCTCTTGTGATTAGCAGTATCTCGTATAATCACATCTGCATCTCGTATAATCTTCTCCAACAGGATATCAAAGAGATCACACGATAGACTGTCTCCTTGTCTGAAACCTTGTTTGGTATTAAATGGTTCGGAGAGATTCTTTCCTATTCTTACTGAGGAACGCGTATCAGCAAGTGTCATCCTGCAGAGTCTTATTAATTTTGTTGTTGTTGTAACAGTGTATTGTACACTGAGGCGGCAGCCCTTGCCGGTGAAGTACTCCATCGGGTCAATCCGGTACGTACAACCGGCTGCCATGGGATTGTTATTAATTTTGTAGGATATCAAGCTCAGACATGACTTGAAAAACCTTGAACATAAAGGAGTATAGAAGGCGTCTGTAGTCAACAAAGAGATGGTAGGTGCTGATTTGTCCTTCTCCGGGCTTTTCCAGGATTTGGCGCAGTCCAGGATGGATTTACCAGGTCTAAAGCCGCATTGATAGGGCCCAATTATCTCATTGACTTTAGGTTTTAATCTTTAACACAGTACGCTCGATAGTATCTTGTGTGCGATGGGGAGGAGACTTATTCCTCTGTAGTTGGCACATTCCGTCTTGTCTCCTTTCTTGTGTACGGGACATAGTATGCTGAGGTTCCAATCATCGGGTATGCTATCTTCTAGCCAGATTGCGCAGATAACCTGATGCATACGCCATATAGTTCATATAGTTCAGCGGGTAACTCGTCGGCTCCTGCTGCCTTGTTGTTCTTTATTCGGGTTACTGTTACTTGGATCTCATTCTGACTATGAGGTAAACATTCTATACCATCGTCATTGATTGTTTCTGCGGTATCCTCTTCGCTCCCAACGTCGGACACTAGCAGTTGAGTAAAATATTCTTTCCATATCCTCTGCATATTATCTGTGTCACTTACCAGATTTCCTTCTTTGTCTCTGCAAGAGGACGTGCCTGCACCAAAGCTATCGGTTTGATGTTTAATTCTTTGGTAGAATTTCCGGACTTCATTCTGACTCCTGTACATCGCAATTCGGTCACACTCACGTCTTTCCACTTCCTTTTTCTTTCTGCGGAATAGACGTTTCTCCTATCTCCTTTTCTCTCGATACCTCTTCTTCATCTGGCGCGTTGCTACTAATTGCAGGGTTGCTCCATTTCGCTTCAGTAGCATCTCGACACTCATGGTCGTACCATGGGTTTCTTGGTGGAGGCTTCCGGTACCCAAGTATGGATTTCGCGGCATTTTCTATGGAGTGGGCAATAGTTTCCCCCTGCCCCATTATATCATCGGAACAAGGAGTGCTTTCATCAACCAGTTGGGTCAGTCGAGTGAAGTATGCCGCTGCCATATGTTTTGTTTGCAGCTTTCCAATGTCCAGCTTCCGTGCAGTACTTTCCTCACCATGTTCAAACGGGTGAGAACCTATGCTGCAGCAAGGTAATGATCCGAATCTATATTCGCTCCACGGATCGATAGTACATCCAACACGATGGATGTATGCCTTTCATCTATCACAACGTGATCAATTTGGTTCCTCGTGTTTTGGTCGGGTGACAGCCATGTGGCTTTGTGAATTTTTTTGTGGTGAAATCTGGTGCTACTAACTACCATGTTTTTTACCGCGGCGAAATCTATCAGCAACAACCCTTTACTGGACATTATCTCGCGGAGACTAAACTTTCCGACGATTTTAATATCATGGGCGGGGCAGCTGCCATATTCTCTCTCTAGACGCTCGCAGAAAATATCTAGTGGCTCGTAGAAAATATCCTTGGTCTGTTCGTCTTTGTCTTCCGTCGGGGCATGGGCACAAATAAGGCTGATGTTGAAAATTTGGCTTTTATGCGGATTGTGGCTAGCCTCTTATCCACCAGAGTAAAGCTGGAGACGAGATGTTTCAGTCTCCGACTAACCACAAATCCACAGCCAAATTCATGCCTCGTGTTATGGCAGCTATAGTATAGTATCCTCGTTGTGGCGAGCCGCTTGCTACAAGATCCGACGTTCGCCGCCAGCCGCCCCTAACCTGGGAACAGACGCTGATGTTGGCCGATAGTTATTTGAAGGCGCCAATAACTCGCCTTGTCATTTCGAGTATCATTGGCACTCAGTATTTAATTAAGAGCCAGTGCCACCTGACTCCTCACTGAAACTCTCTTCTAGAAAACCGCTGACTGCCCGCGCATTTGCAGCTACACCGCATAAAAACGTAGCATTCCACCATTCGCAACAGGTGGATGCACCCGGTAGCTTTCAGCTAAGCTACTCGTGATATCGATGAACCCGACACAAGTCGGAGCTCAAAGTTCCAGCCTGTGTGATGCTCATAGTTATCTCGTGTCGGCCGGGACTTCACTTCAGTTTCCACAGTGAAGCTCCATATGAAAAAAAAATGAAAAAATCTGTGAAAACAATTTCATTTGTGGTACTATGTTCATCACTGATTGAAAATTTGACATTAATTACGTGGACCAAACGGTTAAACTTGGACCAAAATAAATTAAGAATTTTCATCGCATTCGCGTTGCATTTTTGTTCATTTTAGCAAATAAAGCGCGTTCATTTTTATTTTTCGTGATAACACTCTACAAACAACACAATTTACTCAAATTATTCTGGTGGTAAAACATATGATGGGAGTGTTGCCTATGTCTTTTTATTGGAAAAACGCTTTTATGCGAATTTCCACATTAAAGAAACAATATTTTGTAAAAACTTTCCACTTTGAACGATCTTAAAACCATGTTTTCACTTGAAACAAATCTAGATGTGCGACGAGATTTCGGAAATCTCGTGTTTTGCAACGAGGTTTCCCATACATTTTCAATGTGAGCAACTATACTTATTTGAGGAGATTTGCAGCAAATCTCTTTCCAAATTCAAATACAACACTGCGTTTTTTTCCAAAAAAAAAAGAAAAAATTTCGCTAAAAGCGAATATAGTACCACCGTTTATATCATGACAAAACAATTAAAGTTGATCTCATTTGTTCAACAACCACAAATCATATGGTGTAATCGACCATCTTGTCATCAAGCTGATGACATCACACGCACACACAAAAAATTGTGTGCGTGTGTGTAGAATATGAGAGAAAGAAGATAACAACAAACAAAAATTTGTTGTCTTAATACCGTCAAAGCTGGCCGGCTATTAACAGCTGTTCGCGTGAGACCACCGTTCTAAATCCGCCTTGCCTTTATATGAACTTTTCGAAGTCGATTAACAATCAATCGATTCACTAATCGACAATTGATTAGTCGAAAATCGATAAAGATAGTGCTGAAGACCTAGTGTATAATTGGGACTTTACATGGCACATCATGTTGCGTGGTCATTGTAATAGTATTGATGAAAATAAAGATGTTTGCCAGAATTCACTAATAGAAGGTTAAGTCATTTGCGAAAACATAACGTAAATAGGAAGTCAATTCTGCCGATTGCAAATGTTGAAATGTCATCTAGATGACGAGATGGCGGGTTGCACCATATGATTGGTGGTTATTGTACAAATGAGACCACCTATAATTATTTCGCAATGGGGGTATGTGTCACGTGTACAAATGACAGTCAGTCATGGCTAAAAAAAACATATGATTTTTTCAATGATGGCGTGTTTCGATTACCGTTTACGAAGAAATGTGTAATCTTTACTTGGCAGATATTGAAAAAGACAATGTGTCCAAAATAAAGTTAAAAAAGAGAAAAAAGTATGGCAAATTAAATAAAATTAAAGAAAAAAAATCGATGTTCCAATTCTGGCAAAAGATGGAATCAATATGTACACACGAGGAGTACGAAAATGATGTGCCGTATAGATGGCCTATAATACCTCTTTTTTTTTATAAACGCTAGCATTCTAGGTGAATGTCAGACTGAGGAAGAAGAAGAAGACTTTTAGATCCCTATTTTGTGACTGAATAAAACGGAAAAGCAGAAAATTTTAATTTCTAAAACGCGTAGAGTGGAAAAAATTTGGCGTTTCATTGAAGCACATAAAGAAAGTAGGTGGCTGTTATTGAGCAATATATAGTGTTAAATTCAACAACATCTGGGCCATGATTTTCACTTTTGTGTGTGACACTCGGCAGTTTTTGACGACGAGGACAAAAAAACGAGATCACTGGAAAACGGTCAAGGGAAATTGCGGAAAGTACAAAAAAAACTACAATAAAGAAACGTAGTGAGACGAAAAACAACCACAAAAAATACTTATGTATAAATGTTATGCATTGTGCGAGAATCGTCTTTGAACAGGACAATGTCGTGTTTGGTAAAAATAAAGTCCAATGACTGAAGTGCGTTTTCTTCCGGTGTGTGTGCTTCAGCTGCATCGCGTACTCTTCTTCTGTTTAATTAAACAAAGAACAAAATAGAGAAGGTGTGAAAAATCTGTAAGTGACAACTGTTGTTGGCGCGGAGTGCTAAAAAGGTTATAATAGCACAATGTGCATTGTTGTTTTTGCAAGAAGAATAAAACTGTGGGGCACATACACATGTACCCGCAACCAACCCCACAGACAAACACGGGCTCGGACAATGGCAAACAGCACCACACACAGAAAAGTATAGAAGACACAGGCAGGCAAAATAAACTTAACCTCAATTTATTGTTTTAAAGTGACACAAAGTTTTTTTTGCACTGCGTTTTGTAGATTGGTAGACTATCGGTCATAATATTTAGCAAAATAACACATTTTCTTGTCAATGTGATAGATTAAACATTTAAATTTTCCTTTGTTTTTTTTTTGTTTATTGCAGTCACAATTTGAAGGTACTTTAAGCCGACAAACAGAGACGCCATAATTGAAAGTCATGGGCAAGAATCATCAACCCGAAAACTGGGATGGTGGTTCCTCAGATTCATCGGAGGGTAAGACTAGTCCCACGGCGGCAACACGTTCTTGTCCCCATTTAAAAAGGGCGGTTGATTCGGGCAAATTACGCAAACTATTAAAGGGCACTGGACTCCTGTTGGATTGTGGCGAATGTCAGAAAATGGGCGTTACTTCACCAGCGGCTGAAGCACTGGAAAATTCTGTTGAATCACCAATTGGTAGCTTTGAATACGACAATACCCTGTGGTTGTGCTTGAAATGTGGTTCACAACTATGCGGTCGCGCCAAGAATCAACATGCTCTTCAACACTATAAGGTAAATACAAAACGCCATATAAAACCATTCACTAGTTATGCAAAGCTATATGCGCAAATGCTATACAAAATAACAGCGCCTGAAAAAAACCATGTTTTTATGGGCCAAAATGCATTTGATAAAGCGCATCTCCGATTTCTATGAAATTTGTTATGCAGACTTGGAACTCTAAATAGAAGTGCTTTAACCTAGACGATATGGACGTCAAACGAAAGAAGTGTAAGTGAGTGGTCCATTGTCATTGGGTCTACGAACTGTTTCCCTTTGTAAGTCTGCGTTTGTACAACTGCAACATTAATACATGGATAGATTGAACTGAGGCGATAGCCCTTACCGATGAAGGATTTCATCGGGTCAATCCGATACGCAGAACCGGCTGCCATGTGTTGTGTGAACCGGAACCGGCATGCCATAATTGTGTCTTCGCACTGGTAGCATATTTTCCCTATGATGGATATGATTCACATTAGTGCGCCGCGTTTCGAAGGTTTGCATTCTGGGAGGCCTGATTAACTTTTTAGTGATCGTAGTCGTTACACCATATATGTATTGTCAAATCCAATTGCCGACGTACTTCCGCTGTTCATGTAGTGAACACTATGGCTGAACATATGGTGGCGGCTGTATGCAAATTCCTTGCACCATCGTCCGCATATGGTACGATTTCGCTACCCTCGGGTGGAAGCGGAATATTGTGTATGGCTTCTGACGTCGGAACTCACTGTCTCACTCCACGGGTCTTCGAATTCCTTTATTCCTTAATTACATATACGACTCGTGACCGAACAAATAATTCGGGTTCCTATATTTTAGACTTGGGTGCATTCATTCATTGGCGAATTAGGGCCAAAGCCGCGATGGACGTCCTACAACCCGACTTGAAATGTACAGCTTTTTTTTGACGCGAAAATATGATATACTAGCAATAATAATTATTCAACATCAGTTTGAGCCCCATAAAGATTTGGCTTGTTTAGAAGTTTAGAAATAAACACCACCTTAGAACTACGAAAGCTTTCTTAGGTATTATTTACCAAATGGTATAGTCCTCTAATTTTAAAGGGGTCTTATATAATATCCACACCGCGAAATTCCGACGGAATCTCTTTACTGATGCAGAAGAATCTGGATCAACCTAGAATCGAGTACCTTACGACTGTCCTCAACCTGTTTTCGAACACTCTTATAGTACACGATGTCTGGAATATGGGCAGAGTGATCGCGCTATTGAAGCCTGGATAGGATCCGAGTCGGGGGGTGTCGAACGGACCGATTTCCCTACTCTCCAGTAGCCAAGAAGCTTGAGGGACTACTCCTCCCGAGCCTGGTTGGATAATTTCCATTCGCCGAGCATCAGCATGGATTTCGAAGAATGCATAGCACAATAACTGCTCTGCATGCCATCATCGCACACATTTGCTGTGGCTTTAATCTGCCCAGGCCATGTGATAGGAAGGTCCTCTTGGTACTTGATCTATCGAAGGCATTCGACACAAACTTTGAGTACATCGCCAGTACGTCCCCCCAGCCAGGCCTGAAACGCTGGGTCGCGAATTATCTGTGTGGTCGCCAGTCTTTTGTGGATTTTGGGATAAATCGAAACACCGTAGTATGAAACAGGGAGTTCCCCAAGGTGGGTGATATCTCCGGCACTGTTTAACCTATACGTTATTCTACTGCCTCCAGACGGCATAGAGATCGTATTATATGCGGACGATTGTATGATACTGACATCTGCAATAGTTTGAACGTCTACCTCGCTGCAAGAAATCTGAAGATATCTGCCACCAAATCTTCAGCCACATTGTTCACTACAAATACGCGTGAGATGCGTAGGGAGCTGGTCGACGGAGTAACAATTCCGACCATCAAGTGTCCCAAAACACTTGGTGTCACATTTGGCAACTCTTACAAGTTCTCACATGCCACAGCAATTTGCGATAAAGTTAAAAGTAGAAACAAGGTTCTCAAGTCACTTGCCGGTAACACTTAGGTTGCCGCCAAAGAAACCTTGTTGACAACGTACAAAGCAATTGGCTGGTTTTCGGTAAGTTATGCAGCGCCAGTGTGGTCCCGTCAGTTTTGTGACATGCAGTGGAATAATATACAGTTCAGTCACAATTCTGCCCTTCGAACTGCGACGGGCTGTCTTCTCAGTTCTCACGCGGACCCCCTCCATCAGTAGACAAAGATCCTACCCGTGCGAAGATAACTACATGCTGTCTAAGCAATACCTTCTGGGCTGTTATCGCAGAGACCATCCAAATAATCATCTTGTGGATAAGTATTCACCGCCCAGAAGCCTTAAGGTAGACCTATATGATCTAGAGCGTCAAGTCCAGCGCTACAAGAGAGAACCTCCAGATCAAACGGGGTATCAAGCGGGCCTGGACAACATTCATGCAGACACGGTAGCAGATGCGCTAAATAGCTAACGGGTGAATGTAGTCCTTGTAGAACGACCGCCTCCTATTGCAACTAAAGAAATTGATCTCCCCGGCAACCAGAGTAGTACTGGCTTAATTGCGTTCCGGCAGATGCGACCGTCTCAACTCCTACAGAGCAAGGATTGACGCCGACGTGCAAGATATATATCCCGATTGTGACCAGGGACCGCACGATACACGTCACTTGTTTAATTGCTCAGCCAGACCCACTCGTCTCAGATCGCTCTGGACTCACCCCATCTTAGTCGTAAAGTTCCTGGATCTTGACACTCAACAGAATCAAGCAGACGAAAGATAGAACACAATACACTGCTACAACAAAAAAACAACACCAGACTTGGTCCTAAAAATTTTATTTTTGTGTCAAACTTTACTCCAAACAGTCAATCTACGACATATGGTTTTTTTTTTAAATGGGGTGTGGGAGTGCGTCCCCCTCCCTCAGGTATTAAAATATGGCCGGCTCCGCAAAGTGTCCCTATAAAAATTTATTGGCCTAATTCAAGAGCTTTACTGAATCACAATATTGCAAAAAATTGAAATGCGAAATGTTCTGGGGATCACATCTGTAAACTTTCTACAGCGGCTACTGCATTTTTAGCATTGATCCCGGTTCATGCACAAATGCGTGTAAACATCGTAAATTTATTAACAAGAATTTTGTAAAAATTATTTTTTTGTTACTTGTTTTATAACAATAATAGCAAATGAGGTATTTTTTGGAATTTGTTCAAAAACCTAACCTATCACATTTGTTTAACTATACATTTTTCAGACTCCACGCTCAGATCTACATGCAGTGGCAATGAATACAAGGTCCTTTGAAATTTGGTGCTATCAATGCGACAGCGATATTAAACCGGACTCACGGAAAAATCTCTTAGAGTGTGTGGAATTTGTCAAAGGTTTAGCCCAAAAACCACCTGTAGCTGTTCCAGCGGAGAACATTGAAAACATGTTACGAGGCACGTTGGAATCCTTACGTCCATTGGTGCCAACTGACGATGCCAACCCATTTTATGCTGGCCCAGTTGCAGCTGCAGCCTCAGTTAATAACAACACTAACACCATTACAGGAAATAATAAAGCTATACCATTGCCACCACCACCTTTGCCTCCAATACCGGGAATGGCTAAACGTACAAGCAACTTTAATAATTTTTCGGCAATTATTACGACAGGAAATAGCAGCGCCACAGCCACTACTCCAGCTATGAAATTAACATCTAACAATATTTTTGGAGATTCTTTGCCACGGGTTCGAGGGCTTACCAATTTGGGCAATACATGCTTTTTCAATGCCGTTATGCAGTGTTTGGCTCAAACGCCCTATTTGTTGGACGTCTTAAAGGAATCGGCCGAGCCTGGAGAAGAGTGAGTAGTGCCGCCACAAGTTTGTTTTTATAATACTAATATTCATGCTGCTTTTATTTTCCAGGTTCACTTTGCCCGGTGGTACTTTTGAGTCCAAAGAGGATGAAGTTCTCAATTTGCCACCTATTAAGGGTTCGTTGTGTGCATGGGGTGGTTTAACTTCAGCTTTGGCCCAGACTTTGGATGAGTTGCAATCTGGAGGTAATTCACATCGCCAAGACTTGTTGTTTTAGAAACTAATTTCAATTCTATTTTAGGTGGAGTTTTTAATCCAAGCAAACTTTTTGATAAACTTTGCGCCAAATGTCCACAATTTCAGGGTGGTGATCAGCATGATTCTCACGAACTTCTGAGACATTTACTAGAGAGCGTGAGGTAATGCTATTAACATCCCGTTAAGGAACAGGGGGATATCATATCCATTTTCATTTAAGCGAGATACCGCAGAAAGACACATGTAAAAAATTGACAAATGCTGGCTAGCGAATAAGTGCCTCAGAAAATTGAGTTGTTTTTGGCGGAGAGGCAAAACAATGGAATAAGTCCGTGTTTATTTCCTAACTGATGCAGAAGACAGTTGAGAGAATTAACTGTAGTGTGGTATCTTTGCTACTCGGCGTTCGAAGCCATCTATAACAGGGATTGGCTTATAATCGCACTCTTTGAAATAAAAGAAGATCCCCTTGTTCCTTCATAAGATTTTATCGGGACATTCGTACATAGTTATTTTTGAAGAAAAAAAAGTAAGATTGTTCCATTTTCTCTTTCAGAGCAGAGGATTTAAAACGTTACCAACGGGTCATTCTTAATAATCTTGGCTACAAAGATCAGGATGTTAAATCCGTTTCTGAAGATATGAAAAAGAAATGTAAAATTTATGGCAATCAAGCAGCCGATCGGATTCTGAGGCCTGAACAAGTTTTTCGCGGATTTCTGGTATCCACCCTCACCTGTCAAGACTGCTACAATGTCAGTTCGAGGCATGAATATTTCCTCGATATGTCACTTCCCGTCAGCGTAGAAAAGTCGCAACCTCCTCAAATGCGACGCAAAACTTCACCAGACAATTCCAATTCATTTTATTTGCATCCTGCGCCTGCTACATCACCTACGGGACCGACAAAGGCCCAACTGAAAAAGGAACAGAAAAAAGAACGCAAAGCCAAGCGTCATGCCAAACACCAGCACACAAAACAAATGCAAAAACAATTCTCTGCTGAGGCCGGAATCTCGACAGTCGGTGGGGATAATGTTAGTGAAGCGGGTGTCGTGGATGCGGCTAAGGCCGTACTTATTGGTTGTGCTACAAGGGAAGAGGCTGCTGGGGAAAAGGATAAGACAACCTGGTCAGCTTCATCATCCTCAGCCGAGCAATCAGATGCCGATGTAGAAGATAATTTGTTGGATGACAATGAGAAAAGCTCTACAAAACCACTTAATACCTCAATTATTGGAAAAACAGCGGCGCCAAATTACGATCGCAGTGGCAACAATCAATCTTTTACGAGTCCTGTTGAGAAACGGGATGATTCACCGGAAAACATGGACAAAGACTCACTGGATGAAGATGAAAATGGTAAGTTACAGAGCATCTCATTTGGATTGCATTTTTGACCACGCTTTTATTGCTCTTAGATTCCGGCATTGCTACAAGTCCTGCCAATGCAGGTGGAAGCTTCCCTGCTTCATCTGCCTCGAATTCAGAAACAAATGGTGATGCAATGGCACCAGGTGATTCCAAAGCCACTAATAGCGTTTTCTCTTTGGGGCTCAACGAGAAAGGAGCAAATCTTGTAAAACAACTAACCCTCAATGAAACCAATTTCCCTACGAAGACAGCTCTTACAAATGGTGATGTGAAGCCCAATGAGAATGCTGACCAGTCTGATATACAATCCATAGTCAGTCAGTTAGATAGTTTGACAATTAACAATGATGAACAACAACAAAATAAGGCTGCACGTGCCAAGGCGAAACGTTCGCGTACACAAAGTTATTCGGACTGGAGTACAACCATTGCTCCGCGATATCAATGCGAAGATGGAGAATGTTCAGTGCAGTCGTGTCTGAACAGTTTTACTGCTGTCGAATTGATGACGGGCAACAACAAGGTGGGCTGTGAGGCCTGTACGAAACGTATAAACGGTGACGATCCCAAAGCCAAAACGGTCAACACCAATGCCACTAAACAGTTCCTTATCTCTAGTCCACCAGCTGTACTCATATTGCATTTGAAGCGTTTTCAATTGGGCCCTCGTTGCATGTTCCGCAAACTGACACGACCTGTCAGTTTTCCCATGATACTCGATATAGCTCCGTTCTGTGGTTCTAAGGTTAAGAATCTTCCCAACATCGATCGTAAACAGAAAAAGCTTTTGTACGCTCTCTACGGAGTAGTTGAACATTCAGGAAGCATGTACGGTGGCCATTACACGGCCTACGTCAAGGTGCGACCGAAACTATCGCAAGAGGATAAACGTTGGAAATTCATACCACAAGGCAGCAAAGCTGAGCTCGATCAAGACGATGAACAACGCAAAAAGTTGGACGAACTTTTGGCACGAGAAAAGGCGCGTGATCTGCGCATGAAAGCAGCCAATGATAGTGATGACTTTTCCAATTCATGCAGTAGCAGCTCGGATTCTTCCAACACGTCATCCTCTTCTGAACCTGAAGAATCATCCATACCGCCATCACCGATGTCGCCATGTCCCAATGAGACCGCTGGTGCTGTTGGTGGAATTGATGAGACAATAAACGTTCAGGTGCCAATGGGCAAATGGTACTATGTTTCCGATTCCCGAGTATCAGATGCCAGCGAAAGTGAAGTTTTAAATGCTCAGGCCTATTTGCTGTTTTACGAACGCATTTACTAAGAAAAGTTGTGTTAAAAATATATCTTCGAAAATATTGCAGAATGGGTCGTATTCCGCATGCTGGACGCTAAACAGTTAGGTAAGTTTTTGAGTGCAAAATTTCTATCGCCGATAAGATTTCAAGTGAATATATATCAAAAAATTTGCAAATTAAAGGAAAATGGTTCTTAAACACGGATTCTTTATTTTTCATAATGTTTTCGGACATTTTTCTATATAATAATTACAAATGTCCCCAGCATAAAAGGCAAGTGTATTACAGATATAGAAATGTAGATTTTAAATCTCCCCCGAAAAAATCCCATAAGTTCTGCATATCTGCTAACTTTTCTTAAAAAAATAAGCCGAACATAAATGGGACCCTCTTATGGTGCGGTGACAAAATGAATTTGTTTTCGAATAACCCGTATTCTGTTGACCGAATTGACCTAGATTTGAAAGGCCATCCTATTATTCGTCCTATTGAGATACATGGTGTTGTTGTTGCAACAGTGTGTTGTGTTGTTCTATGATTCGTCTACTTGGTTCCACCGCACCATAGCAGGTCCAAATATTTTTATGTAAGTCGTGGTCCAAAACCCATCCGTCATATAAAATCCAAAACTAAATCCCCCTCCAACTACTCCCCCCATCCAGAAGGGGTTTTAAAAAGAAAAACTTGCTCCAAGTCAACCAACTACTTCAATAAGACAGTTTCTGTATGAGTAGGCAAAGGCACGTGTCTAGCCATATGGCAACATATTCTTCTTCCCACAAGCTCAAGTTATTTGTTTATAGCGTTGGATTTATTATTTAGTGGATTGTAACACAAGTAATGTTCACTTTTTTCAGTAAAATACTATTACTTTTAATGGTAAGGAACAAAATATTTTGTTGAAAATAGGATCCCACCGGGGTGGGTTTTGGGCTACGACGAAAAATATCGAAAAATATTTAAAACAATGGTTAAGGGAAATCGTGGTTACCGTTTAAATATTATGAGAAAACAAATTTAGCCACGAGTTCAAAGCGATTTTCGAGTTGATAAAAATTCGCAGAGTTATAGACTGGGACTTACAATCGCGGCAAACATTCTGCACGTTGGCATCAATCCTGGTTTTGTAGGAGTTGTGGGCGCTGCATCTGGTGGTTTGTAACTGAGCTAAATTTCCGGGGGAGGTAAATTTCTTCAGCTGCAATGGCTGGCGTCCGTTTTGCAAAGACAACATTCACCCGGTAGCTATTCACCCCATCTGCTTCAGGGTCTGCATGAACGTTGTCCAGACCCGCTGGATATGCCGCATGATCTAGAGATTATATTTTGTTGCGTTGAACCTCTCGGTCTAGATCAAGAAGATCCACCTTGATACCTCTCCACAGGAAAATAGCCCAGATGCAGCTATGTCTTCGCACGGGTAGGATCATTGTCGCCCGTCGAAGTGTGGCATTCTGACAGATCTGAAAATTATTCCACTGCGTGTCGCATAGCTGAGGAGACCACACTGGGGTTGCATAACTTACTACAGACCGGCCAATTGCTTTGTACGTGGCAAGTGACTTGAGGACCTTGTTTCTATTTCCGACCATATTGCAGATTTCAGTGGTATGTGAGGAGAATTTGTAAGAGCTGCCAAATGTGACACCAAGTATTTTGGGACACTTGATATTCGGAATTTTTACCCCATCGACCATCACATTTAGTTCCTCACCCACGTCATGCGTGTATGTGGCAGATATCTTCAGATCTTTTGCAATGAAATAAGAGGCAAGTTCGTTAAGGCAGACGTTTAACCTATCGCTGGATGCCACAATTGTTCAATCGTCCGCATTTGGGTGCCGTATGCCACAATCGTTCAATCGTCCGCATATGATACGATTTCTATGCGGAGATATCGCCCGCCTTGGGGAACTCTCTGTTTCACTTTACGGGTTTTGACTAATTATCTCTAAATTTCACAAACGACTGACGACCACACTGATTCGTGACTCAGCGTTTCAGGCGTGGTTGGAGGGACGTGTTGGCGATGTCCTCAAATAGCTGACCGTTTCTGTGCTGTGCAGTCTGAGTAATCCATGCTGATGCTCGGCGAATGGAAATTCTTCAGCGAGGCTCGGGAGGAGTAATCCCTCAAGCGTCTTGGCTACTGGTGAGAGAAGGGAGATTGGTTTGTATGACTCCCCTTTGCTCGGGTCCTTTCTAGGCTTCAATAGCGGCATCACTCTGTCCATCTTCCAGACATCGGGTACTATACATAGCGTGTTTCATTTTAGTTCCATACAGTGCAGGTCAGATATATTAGATAAAATTTCACTACAAAGTTGCACTGAATAGTTATCGATAGTATGCGATTTTTTCTTTTTCTTAACTTATGATTATTTAGTTCTTATTTTACACTCAGGTTAATTACTGTGAATAGAGTATTGGCCGTGTTGGCTTTTATATTACAAAAGAAATAAAATATTGGGTTGCCCAAAAAGTTATTACGGATTTTTCATATAGTCGGCGTTGACAAATTTTTTCACAGCTTGTGACTCTGTAATTGCATTCTTTCTTCTGTCAGTTATCAGCTGTGACTTTTAGCTTGCTTTAGAAAAAAAGTGTAAAAAAGTATATTTGATTAAAGTTCATTCTAAGTTTTATTACAAATGCATTTACTTTCTTTTAAAAAATCCGTAGTTACTTTTTGGGCAACCCAATATATAGTAATTTGCACTATAAAGTACTAGGTATAAGAGTAGCGGAAATATAAACCACATTAGGCAAAAAGGAAAATTTCTAGGAGTACAAATATTAGAATATAACTTATATACGAGAAAATGGGCACGGCTGGCTAATTGGCGTTTATTCTGAGCTGAGAAAAAAAAAAACTATAGTCCAAGTTTCAACTAAACTTTGCCGGAGCATGACATGATAAAAGTTGGAGTTACAGCTATAGATTGGGAGACGCATCATTTTGGATTCAACTGAAATACGTAGAAGCGAATGGGGGTTAGGTTAGGTTTAAGTTGCAGTCTGCTATAAGGCCCAAAGTTCCCTAACATAGATTATTCAAAATTTTTTTTAAAAAATATTTTTTATATAAAAAAAGGAAACTTCATTTTTAGAGAGCGTCCTTTATAAAGAACGATATGCCGGGTGTGCGCCCAATATAGGTCAATCTTCTTTATAATTTGAATGCGCATACTGTAAGGAGAAAGGCGGCAGCCCTTGCCGATGAATGATTCCATCGGTTCAATCCGGTACGTACAACCGGCTGCCATAAGATTGGTTAGGATCTGTCTTCACCAACTGTAAAATTAAAAATATTGGTCTCGTAAATGAAGTTAGTTTTCCTTGCTTTTATTTACCTGCCGCCCTTGCCTTTTCAGACGTTTTTTCCATTTTTCTTAGTAAACTAGAACTTTAAAGTTGAAACTTGATTAGAATTGTAGAACAACTGTGAATTGTGATATGTTCCCATTTCTTTTCTATATGGTTTTCCAAAATATTCGCATAAATAAATTAACACGTAGCGTAAGAAATGAAAACGTCCGATAAAACGAACACTATGCACTAATTGGTTAAACGTTTTCATCCATTGTGATACCATAGGAAAAGGAGAAGGTAGATGCCTTCTAGTTCTTACCGTTGAAGTCCCCCGGCATCCTCACAGCTTCTGCGGAATTTGAGTCTATCAACATATTTTTCGATTAGGCGGTGACCTGTCATGACGGACACAATGACTGAAACTTATGTTCTGGTCAGCGACAGCAAAGCGGTAGACCTCTGCTAGACTTGTCTAGATTGGGCCACATAACTTTAGAGTTTTCACAACCCGCACTTTGTGACCACATGTCATTCGCCCGTCACGGGAGGTCCGATCTGCGTGATGTTCATTGCTGTCACGAGAAGCTTAGCTGCGAGCTACCGGGCGCGTCCACATGTTGTGGATACTGGAATGCTCAATACGGAGTAGCTGTAACTGCAGTTGCGGACAATCAGCGGTTTCGAGTGGAGAGCCTCAGTGATAGGTGGGGTGGCACCGGCTCTTGCACTAATACTGAGTGCCTATGATCCTCGATATGACAAGGCGAGTTATTGGCGCCTTTAAATAACCAATGGCCCCTATGTACCCGCGGCGATCGGTTCTTTGGACCGGAACGAGCTTGCTCACCTACAGGATCTTGACGAGGATCGCCACCTCCACATGTAAATGTGGTTATAACAACATGTCATTCATTGCCCTACAGGCTTGATCTTAAAGACCTAGCTTACATGTCGCTGTGGGGGTTACAAAGAGAAAATTTTGGGAATTTTCGCTTTTTGGGAGACGGCAGTTTCCGGAATTTTTTTTTTTTTATTTTTCTTGGGAATACGGAATGAACAGTATGGGTATGCTGATACAGATTTTAAATTTTATTTTAAAAAATTTAAGAAAATGTTCTCTTAAGAAATTTATATGTTTTCAAAAAGTCGCAATGGAATAAATAAGTCCAAATCAATTTTTGGATGAGTAGTGAACGCATGAATTCGTTTCTGCAATATCTTTTGGATAATGGTTAAAAAAATACTTTAAAGTAATCTCGAGTTAACTAAAATTTTGTTTCAATTCGCCAAAATAACATGTTCGTAAACAAGTAGAGTTCGGCCGGGCCGAATCTTATATACAAGTTCTTTGTATGTCTTTTGGCATAAGTTCTTTGAATGACTCTTTTAAATCTATAGGAGCTATAGCAAGAAAGGATCCGATATTGACCGTACTTGTCAATTTCTGCCATATCGCCTAGTAATTGCACCCTCTAAAGGCTCAAGAAGTCAATTCGGGCGGTCGGTTTATATGGGGCTCCATATGTTTAAGGACCGATTCGGATCGTACTTGACATTGATATTAGAAGTTATAACTTAAGTCTTTGTTCCATATTTAAGCCAAATTGGATGAAAATTGCAGCTTCTTAGGGCTCAAGAAGTCAAATCCGGGGATCGGTTTATATGATGGATATACCTGTTTATAGACCGATTCGGGTCGGGTAGGACTCCAGCTTTACACTAAATATTATAAGTCTTCTCTAAAACTTTAATAATATTTTCCTTGTCTACTTTTCATTTCAGATAGTTCTCCCTTAACCGTTTCAACGAATGCCTAGGAATGGGAAACTTATTAAAAAAAAACACACACATAGAACAAAGGGTGGTTTTTTTTATATTGAACATGCTAATAAAACCAACCATAATAACGATGATGATAATGAAAAAAATTACTATTATACAAAACAAAAACATTTTTCTCTCCTATTTATTTGACATGTTTTTTTCTTCGTTCTTCTCTAGAACTTTGACCCTTGAAACGCGTGTAATTACTTAATAAAATATGAAGTCTTTTTTTCAATTATTATTGGGTGGATTTCAGAACATTTAGTAGACATGTAAGACAGAGCTTTTATTTTTAACAACGATCTTTTGAAAATATTTGATTTTATCTATTAACTTTTCTCGGCTGCCCGAGATCATTGAACATTATTATCATGCATTTCATGTCTCGCTCAGGACGGGATAAAAGATTTTTGTTGCTTGCAAATTGTTAAATATTTTATTTTTTCTATTATGATACATTTGATAGCAAGATTACAATTTTTGATTGTCTTTAGTTAAATTATATTTTGTATTTATTGAAATTTGAAATCGAGAGTGGCAGAAGATTATGTCCTACACTCTCCCGATGCTCTAAAAAATTAACGCGGTC
Source organism: Stomoxys calcitrans (assembly GCF_963082655.1). Classification (NCBI taxonomy): domain Eukaryota; kingdom Metazoa; phylum Arthropoda; class Insecta; order Diptera; family Muscidae; genus Stomoxys; species Stomoxys calcitrans. The sequence continues at coordinate 68,994,077 of NC_081555.1, forward strand.
TTTTGCTGTCATCACTGCTAAAAACATACGTATACTTACATATACCTACATAGCTACATACATACATACATTTATATATGCTAAACTATTGATATTTTTTATTTAGAAGTTGTAAGAAGATTTTGTTTCTTTCCAGAAAGCTTGAATTGATTGAATTAATTAATAATTACACAATACATGCTATATATTGTTTAATTGTTTACATGCTAAGATAATTAATTATAAACTATATATATTATATTATCATTTTAAAATAATTAAGAATTTAAACTTAAAACAATGAAAACCAATAAACAAAAACTCAACCTTTTACAAAATTGAATTTACTTTATAGGGTTACTAGCTGAACCGGGCCGCGCCGCTGGGCCTTCTTTTACAATATATGGAACAAAATTATACTTTGAGTACTTATATTCGACAATTAAAGAGCTTTTAGTGAAATACCATGCTTCGTAAGTCGTATATATATGTCGCTTGACTTACAGTACAGCAACATAAATGCCTTTATTTGTATCCCGTACGATCTTTATTGGACTATGAATTCGCTCGAATGGTTTAAGGTCATTTAGAATGGATGTTAGATGTACGCCATTCTTAAAAAAGTGATTATTAGAGCCCTATATTCTCATGGGGATTTTGGGAGTGGGAAGGGCTCAGAGTAGTAGTTGGTGGGGTTAGGGTACCAGAAACGTGGTCCCGAATGTGGGTATCAACTTCGTGCTCTACTCCCAAATACCTTTCATTTGAGCCCCATTTTGCCATGGGGGATAAATATGTGTGTCCGATTTAGAGGTGTTTGGGGGGTGTGTGGTCCCCAAACACTTAGCCCTGAAAAAATATCGGCATCGTGATCTACTTTCAAATATCATTTATTTGAACCCCATATTGTCATTGGCCCCAAAAGTGGATATCAAATTCGTTTTCCAATACCAAATACATTTTCCGGTTTGTCTTAATAACTACCAACATCGTTCTACACTCCTTTTTGAGCTCCAAATTCTCTGCGTGAGCAAATACGTACTATTTATGGGTTGTAATGGGAGTGGGGCGTCGCCTAGGCAGTTGGTCCAGAATGTTGATATCAGACTCGTGCTCCACTCCCAAATATTTTTCATTTAAGCCAATATTTCCATAGTCGGCAAACATGTCCGGTTTGGAGGATGGGGCTGCCACCGAGTGACTTAGCTCTGAAAATATTTATTTGCGCCCCATATTGCAGTGATAAAAATTACGTCCTATTTGGGGGACGTTAAAAGGTGTGGGGTGGCCCCATAGACTTTTTCCCGAATTTGATATCAAATTCGTGTTCTACTCTCAAAGACCTTACGTTTGAACCCCAATTGCTATGGTCGGTAAACTTGTCTTCTTTGGGGGTTTTTTGGTGGAGAGGCGGTCCCCCAACACTAAGTCCCACATTTGCATATCAGATTCGTATTCTACTCTCAAATTCCTTTTGTTTGAGCCCCAAATTGCCGTGATCGATAAATATGTCCGTCTTGGGAGGGCTTTCGGATTGGATATCAAATTCGTTTTCTACTCTCAAATAACCGTCATTTGAATCCCATATTGTCATAGTTGTTGGAGATATTACCCGCATTTTAATTATAAGAATTTTATATTCTTGTTGTGCGGGTGTAAATAAATAAATTACAAATTAAATTCATTTGACGGGATTTAGGGCTGAGCCGCCCTCTAAGCCACCCCGACCGAAATTTGGGTACGAGTTTTCGGGCTCAATCAGTGTGCAAACAAAATTTCGCTTGAATCGCCCAGCCTATCTCTAAAATCTGGGGTTTTTGAAAATTAGGGTAAGGGGGAGGGTCTGCCCCCACCTTGAGATATCAAAAAATGAAGTACCCTATTTTCACCACGCGCCCACAATGCACCATCTGTGAAAATGTCAAGAAAATTGATTCAGCCGAACACACAAACAAACAAACCGACCTTTCATTTGATATCTATTGTCCCAATCGGTCCGTTCTGGTGGGTTTTGAGATGGGGCGTCCCCCAAGGTTATATGGCCCTAAAATTGTATACCATACAAAATGTCGCTTAAATCGGTGAATCCATCTTCAAGATATGGCGTTTTTGAAAATGTGAGTAAGGGGAATGGTCTCCCCCTCAGATATAAAAAAATGTAGTACCCTACCGGGGTCTCCAACTCTACCATCTGTGAAAATCGGTTCAGCCGTTTTTGAGTCTATACAGAACAGACAAACAGATAAGCAAACTAACAAACAAACAAAGCGCAACAATTTCATTTATATATATGTATATATATATATATATATATATATATATATATATATATATATATATATATATATATATATATATATATATATATATATATATATATATATATATATATATATATATATATATATATATATATATATATATATATATATATATATATATATATATATATATATATATATATATATATATATATATATATATATATATTATTACACAGATATATATATATATATATATTATTACACAGATATATATACATATATGTATATATATCTGTGTAATAAAAATTATCCGGTAATAGGCCGCATTTTCCAAAGCAGTCGACAGAAAGGGGATCCTTTAAAAAAGAAATTGCTATTATGGGAAAATCAGAAACGCCCTTCATCAGGCCTAAGGGAGTGAGAGTGCTGCAACCTCGAGCGTGCGTTCCTGCTTATTGTGTATGACAACTGTTTACAGTCTAGGCAGGTTACCGTTGGCATCTTGGAAAAGATCACACAAAAAGTAGGTTTTTCTTTAAAAGGTGGCACAAAAACTCATTCTTCCGTAAACTCTGTTCGAATAAGCTTACAATTTTTATGTCGAAATTGTTTTCGGACTCTGATAGAGCTTTAGTTCAAAATTTTTGGGTCGATTATGAATACAAAAAAAACACAAAAAATAAAAAACGTTAGAAATTGTGAAACACCATGAATAAACAATAATTTTTATACCCTCCACCATAAGATGGGGGGTATACTAATTTCGTCATTCTGTTTGTAACTACTCGAAATATTCGTCTGAGACCCCATAAAGTATATATATTCTTGATCGTCGCGACATTTTATGTCGATCTAGCCATGTCCGTCCGTCTGTCCGTCCGTCCGTCCGTCTGTCTGTCGAAAGCACGCTAACTTCCGAAGGAGTAAAGCTAGCCGCTTGAAATTTTGCACAAATACTTCTTATTAGTGTAGGTCGGTTGGTATTGTAAATGGGCCATATCGGTCCATGTTTTGATATAGCTGCCATATAAACCGATCTTCGGTCTTGACTTCTTGAGCCTCTAGAGTGCGCAATTCTTATCCGATTGGAATGAAATTATGCACGACGTGTTTTGCTATGATATCCAACAACTGTGCCAAGTATAGTTCAAATCGGTCCATAACCTGATATAGCTGCCATATAAACCGATCTTGGGTCTTGACTTCTTGAGCCTCTAGCGTGCGCAATTGTTATCCGATTGGAATGAAATTTTGCACGACGTGTTTTGCTATGATATCCAACAACTGTGCCAAGTATGGTTCAAATCGGTCCATAACCTGATATAGCTGCCATATAAACCGATCTGGGGTCTTGACTTCTTGCGCCTCTAGAGTGCGCAATTCTTATCCGATTGAAATGAAATTTTGCACGACGTGTTTTGTTATTATATCCAACCACTGTGCCAAGTATGGTTCAAATCAGTCCATAACCTGATATAGCTGCCATATAAACCGATCTTGGGTCTTGACTTCTTGAGCCTCTAGAGTACGCAATTCTTATCCGATTGGAATGGAATTTCGCATGACGTGTTTTGTTATGATACCCAACAACTGTGCCAAGTATGGTTTAAATCGGTTCATAACCTGATATAGCTGTCATATAAACCGATCTTGGGTCTTGACTTCTTGAGCCTCTAGAGGGCACAATTCTTATCCGATTTGAATGAATTTTAGCACGAAGTATTTCGTTATGATATCCAACAATTGTGCCAAGTATGGTTGAAATCGGTCCATAACCTGATATAGCTGTCATATAAACAGATCTGGGGATTTGACTTTTTGAGCTTCTAGAGGGCGCAATTCCTATCCGATTTGGCTGAAATTTTGCATGACGTATTTTATTTTTACTTTCAAAAACTGTGTCAAATAAGGTTCAAATCGGTTCATAACCTGATATAGCTGCCATATAAACCGATCTGGAACTTGACCCCTAGAGGTCGCAATTATTATCCGATATGCCTGAAATTTTGTACGATGGATCCTCTCATGACCATCAACAAACGTGTTTATTATGGTCTGAATCGGTCTATAGCCCGATACAGATCCCATATAAATCGTTCTCTCTATTTTACTTCGTGAGCCCCAATGGGCGCAATTCTTATACGAATTGGCTGACATTTTAAACAGGTCTCCAACATATAATTTAATTGTGGTCCGAACCGGACCATATCTTGATATCGTTTTAATAGCAGAGCAACTCTTTTCTTATATCCTTTTTTGCCTAAGAAGAGATGCCGGGAAAAGAACTCGACAAATGCGATCCATGGTGGAGGGTATATAAGATTCGGCCCGGCCGAACTTAGCACGCTTTTACTTGTTTTATTTAAAACACTGTTGAACTATCTTTTTATACCCTCCACCATAGGATGGGGGGTATACTGATTTCGTCATTCCGTTTGTAACACCTCGAAATATGCGTCTAAGACCCCATCAAGTATATATATTTTTTGATCGTCATGACATTTTAAGTCCATCTAACAATGTCCGTCCGTCTGTCGAAAGCACGCTAACTTTCGAAGGAGTAAAACTAGCCGCTTGAAATTTTGCACAAATACTTCTTATTAGTGTAGGTCGGTTGCGATTGTAAATGGGCCAAATCGGTCGATGTTTTGGTATAGCTGCCATATAAACCGACCTTGGGTGTTGACTTCTTGAGCATCTAGAAGGCGCAATTCTTATACGATTGGGCTGAGATTTTGCACGTGGTGTTTTGGTATCACTTCCAACAATTGTGCTTAGAATGGTTCTAATCGGTTCATAACCTGATATAGCTGTCATATGAATCGATCATGGGTCTTGACTTCTTACGTCTCTAGAGGGCGCTATTCTCATCCGATTTGGCTAAAATTTTGCATGAAGTTGTTTGTTATGACTTCCAACAACTGTGCCGAGTATGGTCGAAATCGATCCATAACCTGATTTAGCTGTCATATAAACCTATCTTGGATCTTGACTTCTTGAACCCCTGGAGGTCGCAATTCTTATCCGATTTGGCTGAAATTTAGTATGAAATATTTTGACTTTCAATATAAGCGATAAATATGGTTTATATCGATACATAAGCTGATATAGCTGCCGTATAAACCGATCTGGGGTCTTGACTTCTAAATCCTCTAGAGGGCGAAATTCTTATCCGATTTGGCTGAAATTTTACAACGACTTCTCCCATGACCTTTAACATACATAGCCAATATGGTCTTATAGCCTGATACAGCTCCCATATAAACCGATCTCCCGTATATGCTTCTTGAGCCCCTACAAGGCGCAATTCTTGTCAGAATGGACTGAGGGCGCAATTCCCAATGACTTCTACTATGGTCTTCAACATTCAATTTACTTATGGTCCGAGTCGGACTATAACTTTATATATCTCCAATAGCATAACGACTCTTTTCCATTATTCTTTGTTTGGCAAAAAAGAGATATCGCGCAAAGAACTCGACAAATGCAATCCATCGTGGAGGGTATATAAGATTCGGCCCGGCCGAACTTAGCACGCACTTACTTGTTATTTATTATCATGTGAAAGATCATTTTATGTCTCCGTTTACTGCTTCTAGTGGTTTTCTTAAGTTGCTCCAAACCCAATATTTTTCAACACTTAAGAGCGCGCCCACTGTATTTATATACAAGTTATTTTGCAATAAATCTGCTGCCGTTCGTATAATAGAAATAGACACTCCTGGCGATTGCCGACGATCTGTGATTCCCTTTTTCCTTCTTTTCACACTATTAAATATTCTTCGGAAGTACGCGGCGATGTTTTTTTTGCACACACACAACACCGGCTGCTTTTGGATTTGCCTCTATTTTTTCTTACATCAAGAATATTTTTCTTACATCAAGATCACAATCGAAAAATTTTGGTACACTCAAACACTTCAAAGTGAACAAAATATTTGTGTATTGCACTACTAATGGTTTTAATGATAATGGTAGTTTGGTCAAACCCCTGGTGGTGGTCTAAAATAGACAGCCACACCATCTGAAATGTTTCGGGGAGAGAAGGTTCCAGTTTAACGAAATCCACGCCGTAGTAGCAATCAAATGGCTTAAGAGCTGAAAATATCCCGCGAATGGATGCAACATACATACATGTATTGATAAAGCCATACATGTTCCAAAAGACATACGATGAATTTTGAAACATCGTGTTCTCTGACGAAAAAATCCCAATTGAGGAATTTATAAACTCCCAATGTAATCGTTTTTATTTAACCGAGCGCACCTTAGAGAGTATGAGCCCAAATTAATTTTTCATGACCCAAAGTAATTTGTGGGCAGCTATGACGAAGACAGCTATCCAACCGACTTACCATCGAAATACATTTTAATTATTTTTTTTAAATGGGTAGAAAGTTTTTTGAATGTTTGTAACTATTGAACATTTCATTAATTTTTTCAGCATTTTCCTATTTTTTTTAGAACATTTCAAAGAATTTTTTCAAGAATTTGATTTTCATTGAAAATTTTCCAAAAATTCGTTTTAATATGCTTTGGGGTTTTATACACTCAACGAAATTTGTTATTCAAAACAGTAAAAACAACAGTTTTTTTGTCTGCTGAAAATGGGAAAGTAGCCAAAAATCAGCAGTAGTTCTGTTTTCCCATTTCAGCAGACAAAAACTGCTGTTTTAGCAAACATTTTTGCTGTTTTGAATAACAAATTGGGTTGAATGTAATTTTTTTAGGGAGAAATTTAATCTTAATTTTTTGACATTATTCAGAGCTGTGTTTATTTGACACAGTTTTGGTATTTATTATGGCTCATATGCTTTGAATGACTCGTTTTTGTGGAAACCCAATGGTTTTGCCTTTATGACATGTCTACATTGACTTGTTTTGCTTTTGTCGTTTTGGAAAACACACGTTCACACTAGTTGAGATGTTTTGGAAATTGCACTTTTTCACATTACAACATAAATGTTATGATGCACTATTGTTAAGATTTATTTTTTCTTGCTTTACCTGTAAAATTTTCTTGATTTTAAATATTTGTTTTTTTTTTTTTGGAAAAAATTCAATTTTAATTTGTTGACATTATGCAGGGCTGTGTTTATTTACCACAATTTAGGCATTTACTTGGGCTTACATGCTTTGAATGACTCGTTTTGTGGCGAACAAGTCGTTTTCCCTTATAAATTGTAAAGGAAAAACGAGTCGTTTTCAGAGCATTATAAAGAGAAAACGAGTCATTTGCTCAAAACAGCTTTCGTCTGACTATAGTAAAGGGTGATTTTTTTGAGGTTAGGATTTTCATGCATTAGTATTTGACAGATCACGTGGGATTTCAGACATGGTGTCAAAGAGAAAGATGCTCAGTATGCTTTGACATTTCATCATGAATAGACTTACTAACGAGCAACGCTTGCAAATCATTGAATTTTATTACCAAAATCAGTGTTCGGTTCGAAATGTGTTCATTCACCGTAACGTTGCGTCCAACAGCATCTTTGAAAAAATACGGTCCAATGATTCCACCAGCGTACAAACCACACCAAACAGTGCATTTTTCGGGATGCATGGGCAGTTCTTGAACGGCTTCTGGTTGCTCTTCACTCCAAATGCGGCAATTTTGCTTATTTACGTAGCCATTCAACCAGAAATGAGCCTCATCGCTGAACAAAATTTGTCAAAATTTGAACACATTTCGAACCGAACACTGATTTTGGTAATAAAATTCAATGATTTGCAAGCGTTGCTCGTTAGTAAGTCTATTCATGATGAAATGTCAAAGCATACTGAGCATCTTTCTCTTTGACACCATGTCTGAAATCCCACGTGATCTGTCAAATACTAATGCATGAAAATCCTAACCTCAAAAAAATCACCCTTTATTATAGATTGTAAAGGAAAACAAGTCGTTTTTAGAGCATTATAAAGGGAAAACTAGTGGTTTGCTCATAACAGCTTTGGTCTGAAAATAGTATAAGTTTCTTCTCAATAAGTTAAAAATTGCTAAAGCAAACAACGTTTTTATTTACCCAATGCAAAAATGTTGTTCTTTTGAACGTTTGCTAAAAAGCCTATATTCTTCAAATTGAATAATAGTTTTTTCAAAATAGTTTACGAATTTCCCAAATTTTCTATATCCAATTTCTATATCCAAATCTGGACCGATCTGAGCCGTGTTGCAGAAAGACGGCGAGGGGTCTAATATAACTCACTGTTCCAAATTTCGGTGCAATTCGACAATAAATGCGCCTTTTATGGGCCCAAAACCTATATCCAAATCTGAACCGATCTGAGCCAAATCTGAACCGATCTGAGCCAAATTGAAGAATGATGTCGGGTAGCCAAACACAACTCACTGTCCCAAATTTCAGCAAAATCGGATAATAAATGTGGCTTTTATGGGCCTAAGACCCTAAATCAGCGGATCGGTCGATATGGGGGCAATATCAAGATATAGTCGGACATAGCTCATCTTCGAACTTAACCTGCTTATGGACAAAAGAAGAATCCGTGCAAAGTTTCAGCTCAATATCTCTATTTTTAAAGACTGCAGCGCGATTTCAACAGACAGACGGATGGACATCGCTAGATCGTCTTAGATTTTTACGCTGATCGTGAATATATATTTTTTATAGGGCCGGAAATGGATATTTCGATGTGTTGCAAACGGAATGACAAAATGAATTTTCCCCTATCCTTCGCTGGTGGGTATAATAATAGCATAAAATATATTTCATATGTTCAGCAGATTTTTGTACATAAAACAGTAGATTTTGTTTGCTGATTTAGCTGACCGAAATGTTTGCTAATACAGCAGCCCTATGTTTGTTAATACAGCAGCCCTATGTTTGCTGAAACAGCAGTAATGCCTGCTTTCCCATTTTCAGCAGACAGAAACTGCTGTTTTAGGAATATGGAATGTCAATTGCCCAGGTTCTTAATGAAATGTTCATGGGCAAATTTGAATTTGCAAACATCCACTGAGACACGCTTTTCCTTTGGCCCACTGGTCAGCATCCATGAAATTTCCTTAAATCTACCTTTTGGCATATTTATTGTTTTATTGGACTTTGCTGCGTTGCTGCCGACACATACATATATATCTCCTTTTGCGTACTGGTAAATATCTCGGTCATTTTCGGCAAACAACAGACTATTTAGCAATCATATCGCTGTTTTGAAATTTGCAAACATTTAGCTATGACAGCAGAACTACTGCTGTAATAGCAGTAAAATTAACTACTAACCGCAAGCAGAAGTGTTTGCTGGCCTTTTTGCATCAAATTATTGCAAAAAAAAAATATTGTTTCGTCGAAATTTCAAAATTCATTACATTCATGATATACTTAAACAAATTTGGTTTTCACTTGAAATTTTGCAAAGTATTCAAAAAAATTTATTTCACCTTAATATTGTAATAATGATTGTTTTTGTTATTATTTGACTAACGATTTGATTCCTAGCAATATTCGTCGCAAATTCTGTGTTTCGAACGTACTTGATGGCAATGATGACAATTCCCTATGTTGGCACAACGGGTAACGGAATGCCCTCTGGAATGGCTCCGAGAAAAGGAATGTGGCGTATGAACTCCTGATCCACAATGGGAGACACAAGATGAATATTGCCGATCATTTTCGGGTGAGAGCAGATGATGTTTGTGTTGATATTTTATTCGAGATGATCGCCTATTGCACGCCACACTATTGCAGTGGGAATCGCCACCACAACCACTTCCAGACGATGACCCACTGGAGCTGGTAGTTGTAATGTTGCAATTATTTTGTTCCTCATGGTTTCGATCATGTTGGGAATGACAATGGTGGTGGTGGTGGTTGCGGTGATGATGGTTTCCATGGTGGTTAATCTTTTTTTCACCTTCATCTTGAAGTACTGAACAGGCCAAGGTATCTATGACTTCCTGAAGCATAACCTGGGCTTCGTAGGCTTTCTTCATGGCAGTTTGCCACTTGACTAAAAGTTCCTCTGGTTTCGTTTCTGGCTCATGCGAATCTACGTGATGTACTTCAAGGCCATTTAATGTTGTTGCGTTTTCATCAACCTTTGAGTCCTCGTGTTCAATTTCAAATTGAGTTCCCTGGGCCATTTTGAATGCCTTGAATTGAATAGCACACTATTTCTATTGTATTTATCCTCTTTTTAGTCCAATTCTTTAGGGCGCCATTCAGATATGAACTGACAATTGCCAATGTTGCTGTTCAGGCCTTTATACTAAGGCAGTGTGTATTTAATTATGCTTTCATTAGATTTCCCCGTTTTTTAATTACATTGCATGTAGTTTTAATTTCATGAGCAATCTGAGTGATTATTGTTGGTGAGGGTGCAATTCTATGCAGTACTCAAAATCATCAAAATGTTCCAACAATACATGTAATAAAAAAAGTATTACTACTCGGGTTTAGAAGCCTCGATCACAAGCCGCTTTATTTTAAGAACGTGTTCGCATTGACATAAACAAAACCAGGGACCGAAATACCGCATACGTTAACGGGTAAAATCGTTCGAAATCTCGCTGTTGCGAATAATGTAATTCTTTATTGAACGGGAATTTTTGGAATTGGAGAACGTCAATGTTTAAATCGGGCACTATTTAAAAAAACTTGGAGATACAAATTTATATACAAGTGGTAAAGGATCCATTCAACACGAGATGAAATTTCATTCGATGCGGTAGCGCAATCGATCCTGTATGCGGTAATCTGACGGACGGACTCTGACGCCCATCTGCAACGCCTCGAGTTGCGACACAATAACATAGAATCTATGTATAGGTTTTTGATCGTCTGTCGATTTAGCAATGTTAGTCCGGCCATAAGAGATCTGCACAACTAATTTGTTTTGAGACTTATCTTAGGAAGTTGACGATGTTAATAAAATTCAAATGTAAACCAAAATGTCAAAAAATAATTTCAAACATAAATAAATCCTCACTAGAGGAGTGGCTTTCAATTTACCGAAGACTAAATGTTATGTGCGACGCAGTCCTAGTTGAGGGTGTGGGCGACGAATGCGCATGCAACCCAGTGGAACAGCCAAACGTTCGTTAGGGCGGCGAAAATCCTATGGGGGGATCCAGATCGTTAGAAGGCGAGGTAATAAGAAGGAGGTCAGTATAGCTATTGGTATCATGACGGGACATATAGAACTACGAGCTTACTTATGTGAAATCAGTACGGCAAGTGATAGCATATGTAGGGCATGCGGGAAAGATGATGAGACGTTAGAGCATTTCCTTTGTCATTGCCCGGCTTTCGCGTCTAACCGATACCGGCACTTGGTGGGGACACTATGCCATACATGAACCGTCTTAGCACGGAATTGCTAACTTAGATTTTCTTTATCGAGTTTACTTTTTTTTTTTTAGGGCGTACAACAAGCCGATTACTGGCTTCGGTGTATGTCCATAGTGGCAAGGTGCGGATTAATATGCGCACCCTCTTATCAACCTCACCTAAATGTTGTATGCAATCCATGCATGCTTGAAATTACTTCCAATGGTTTCATGACACTGTGCTCTGGCATCATGTTCTTTTTTTTAATATGCACTCGGAAAAGATAAATCAAAACGTTCTGAACTTCCAACAAAAAAATAACAATGTTGGCGATAGTAAACAAATGTATATAAAGAGGTAGCGTGGTACAAATACATGGTGGAGAAACCTTGGAAAATGTTCAAATTTCATTTATGTAAATAGCATATGAGTATTTCTTTAAGTATAGCGTAATGTTTTAAATGTAATCCCCAGCAAAACAATACAAATAGGAATATGCCGATTACTGACTGGTTCGACGTGTTAAGTAATTAATTCTGCAATCATTTTGGAAAATAACGACATAACAAATAAAAATCGGACACTAATTATTGTAAATAGGAGTTATGTCTATGTAAATCTGAACCGATTTCGACCTAATTTCGTAACCATAGTAATGATCGTTGAAGAAATCTTTGCACAGTATTTAAAGAAGATCGGCTGTTAAATGTGCTTCTAAAGCCAATGGACAGCTGTGTATATCTAATTCTGAACCGATTTCTATGAAATTCGGCTGGAATGTCAGGTGTCATAAGAAATCCTATGTGCAAAATTGCTTGAGATCGGTTTACAATTTGCCTCATTACTGCAATATTAGTCTAATTGGACGAATATATATACATGTACCAATTTTATTAAGCTTCGTCTTTAAGACACAAAATGTCTGCACAAAATTTGAAAATGATCGGATAAAAATTGCAATCTATTTATATACACAGAAAAAAATAAGAAACTAGGCTCAATTAAGAAATTTGTACATTCAATTAAAAAATTTCGCTTCAATTAATTGCCAATGGAAGTTAAATGCTCACGAAATGGGCACCAATCAACTCTGTTTCAATGTGTTGTTGTTTGTCATTTGTTTGTGTTTAGGCAAAGAATAGAGTCCGTCGGTTAAAGTAAATAATTGATATTTTTCACATGAATAAAAAACTTTTTATTTCATTGGATTAAATCGCATATAAAATATGAAATACATTGTTTTTTATTTTTTATTTAATTATTCCAGGCTTCGAAAAAAAAGAAGAACAATTGTCGTTTGCATTATGAACCTCTCCTCATTGACGGAGTCATGGTCTGTAAAGAGTATTATAAAAAATTAATTTATATACATATTTAAAATAAATCGATATATATATACCAATTTTGGCATTTTGCGTACAGTACAGTACCATGAAATTTAAATCCACATATGTTATCTTCTGCTTCAGCGCCGTTTTCCAAGTCAATATATCTCAATATAGATAATAAACTACTAAAATAAGATGATATTAATATTATTTCTATGTTATACGTACCACGTTTGCACTCTACAATTTTAGCTAATTGGTTGCGTTTGGAAATTGTCCATTTTATTTGATCACATCACCGTTTTTCACAATATCGGCGTAACGTTTTTCACAATAAATTTTTATTTTCATTTGTAATTATAAATAAATAAACTATATTTTATGGAGAGACTAGCTGGACAGGGTCCGCTCCGCTGCGCCTTCTTTCACTCTCTTATTTTATCAGAGCCCTATACTGGCACCGGTCAGGAATAAAAGCCCTGTTTTGGGGTGCTGGTACGGATATTTCGCCACAATGTGGATATCATTTTCGAGCTCTACTCCCAAATACCTTTCATTTGAGCCCTATATTGCTGTGGTCGGTATATATATCCGGTATGGGGGTATTTTTGGGGGTGAGGTAGACGCCCATATATCAGATTCGTGCTCTAGTCTTAAATGCTTTTCATTTGAACCTTATATTATCATTATTGCTTTATATTTCAATTTGGCGGGTATTTTAGGTGCGCGGCCCCCTTGATACCCACCCTAAATAAGTACACAAAATTTCTGTTTTTGAGTTACTACAAACAAACTAAATTGCGCTTAAATCGCCCCACCTATCTCCGAGATCGGGCATTTTTGAATATAGACTAAGGAGAGGGTCCGCCCACTAAAGTTTGGATGCTAGATCTACTTAATTCTCTTGGTTTTGGTGGCGGATTGGAGTTGCCAAGTTCTTTGCCCCGAAAGTGGATATCAGATTCATACTCTACTCCCAAAAACCACATTTGAGCTACGTATTACCATAGTCGTTATATATATGTGGCTTAGGGGGAGTTTATGAGTTGAGACATCGCAGAAACACTTGGCCATAAAACAGATATCAGATTTGAGCCCCTTTTTGCCATAATCCACCAATATATCCAGTTTGAGCCACGCACGCACTTAGATTTGCGAGATCTGGCCAGGCGCAGCACTGAATTTAGTCAAGAAGGAAGATATTCCTTCTAGACCAATGGCACACGCTTGGATACCAAGGATTCCATTAGATCCTAAATCCATATTTGGGAGACTAAGGGAATGTAATCGTAATCTTTCAACCACTGACTGGAGGATTGGTAGATTGGATGAGGCTGATGGCGTACTACTGCGTACTACTTAAAATGCATGGAACCCATGTTGAGATATAGTTAGATTTTAATTTTGCATACGTTTTGAAACACTGAATAGAAACTTGTAAGATTTTCTTACGATAGGACCTAAATTGTGGCTACTAGAGCCGTAAAGGCCATATCATATGAAAAATATATATTGGAGCTACATATATCTAAATCTGGACGGGCTTTGATAAAATTTGGCACACGTAAAAATACGTCAAATGAACATCTTACGCTATATTTTTAAAGATCAAACCATAATTGTGAATTCTATAGCCTTAAGAAGGCATATCGGACGGAAGATATATAAGGGACCTATATCTAAATCTGGACCGATTTGTATGAAATTTTTCCCATATCATGCAATTTTTGTAAAGATCTGACCAAAATTGTGGCTTCTATAGCCTTAAAAGTCCATAACTAATGGAAGATATATATGGGAGCTTTATTTAAATCTGAACTGATTTTTATGAAATTCATCACACGTATCGGTACATCAAAAAAACATTTCATTCAAAAATTTTTAAAGATCGGTCCAAAATTGTGGCTTCTACCGCCTTAAAATGCCATATCGGATGGAAGATATATAAGGAGCTATATTTAAATCAGAATCAAATTTTATGAAATTTTGCACACATATTAGAATGTCAAATAAAACATTTCATTTGAAAAGATCGGACCAAAACTGTGGTTTCTACAGCCTTAAAATGCCATAAAGGATTGAAGATATATATGGGAAATATATCTAAATCTGAACCGATTTTTATGAAATGAAAATTGTGGATTCTATAGCCTTCAAATGCCATATCGGATGGAAGATATATATGGGAGCTATATGTAAATCTGAACTGATTTTTATGAAATTCTGCACACATATTGCAACTTCAAATAGAACATCTCATGCAAAATTTTGTAAAGATCGGACTAAAATTGTGGCTTCTACAGCCTTAATAGGCCATTTCGGATGAAAAATATATATGGGTATCTAAATCTGGTCCGAGTTTTTTCAATATCAATAGTGTTCGCCATTGGAGCAAAGAAGGGACTTGTGCAAAATTTTGTGACAGTCGGACAACAAAAGCGACCTGTACCTTCATTACAAGAAAACGGGCCGACGAACAAGCTAAATCGAAGCAAGGGGTGATTCCAAGCTGATGGGTATGCTTATCTATGGGTCTACCTCGTCTCCTTCTTAGCGTTGCAAACAAATGCACAAATTAATTATTCCTCGTACCACAGTGGTGGTGTAGGGTATAATTTATATACCTCTTGTCCTATGATGGTGTGTGTAAGAAGAAAGTTAAAAAATGAAAAGTCAATTAAAATGTAAAGAAGCGAGAACGGACTCGGATCCGTGGTTAGAACTAAACTTTAATGTGCTCCAACTTTATGGGATCCCCAAGGCACATTAAAAAAATTGATAAAAATTGCTATGCAATGGTTTGCCCTTACTTTCTGCAAACAACAGACTTTTCTGCAGCCAGCCTGCTATTCTAGTATTGGAAAAGTTTTGCCAAAACAGCTGAAATCTCAGCAAAAAACAAGTAAAAGCGTGCTAAGTTCGGCCGGGCCGAATCTAATATACCCTCCACCATGCATCGCATTTGTCGAGTTCTTTTCCCGGCATCTCTTCTTAGGCAAAAAGGGATATAAGAAAAGAGTTGCTCTGCTATTAAAACGATATCAAGATATGGTCCGGTTCGGACCACAATTAAATTATATGTTGGAGACATGTGTAAAATTTTAGCCAATTCGTATAAGAATTGGTCCCATTGGGGCTCACGAAGTAAAAGAGAGAGAACGATTTATATGGGATCTGTATCGGGCTATAGACCGATTGAGACCATAATAAACACGTTTGTTGATGGTCATGAAAGTTCAGGCATATCGGATAATAATTGCGACCTCTAGGGGTCAAGAAGTCAAGATCCCAGAACGGTTTATATGGCAGCTATATCAGGTTATGAACCGATTTGAACCTTATTTGACACAGTTGTTGAAAGTAAAAATAAAATACGTCATGCAAAATTTCAGCCAAATCGGATAGGAATTGCGCCCTCTAAAAGCTCAAGAAGTCAAATCCCCAGATCTGTTTATATGACAGCTATATCAGGTTATGGACCGATTTCAACCATACTTGGCACAGTTTTTGGATATCATAACGAAATACTTCGTGCAAAAATTCATTCAAATCGGATAAGAATTGTGCCCTCTAGAGTCTCAAGAAGTCAAGACCCAAGATCGGTTTATATGGCAGCTATATCAGGTTATTAACCGATTTGAACCATACTTAGCACAGTTGTTGGATATAATAACAAAACACGTCGTGCAAAATTTCATTTCAATCGGATAAGAATTGCGCACTCTAGAGGCTCAAGAAGTCAAGACCCAAGATCGGTTTATATGGCAGCTATATCAGGTTATGGACCGATTTGAACCATACTTGGCACAGTGGTTGGATATCATAACAAAACACGTCGTGCAAAATTTCATTCTGATCGGATAAGAATTGCGCACACTAGAGGCTAAAGAAGTCAAGACCCAAGATCGGTTTATATGGCAGCTATATCAGGTTATGGACCGATTCGAACTATACTTGGCGCAGTTGTTGGATATCATAACAAAACACGTCGTGCAAAATTTCATTCTAATCGGATAAGAATTGCGCACTCTAGAGGCTCAAGAAGTCAAGACCCAAGATCGGTTTATATGGCAGCTATATCAAAACATGGACCGATATGGCCCATTTACAATACCAACCGACCTACACTAATAAGAAGTATTTGTGCAAAATTTCAAGCGGCTAGCTTTACTCCTTCGGTTAGCGTGGTTTCGACAGACAGACGGACGGACGGACGGACATGGCTAGATCGACATAAAATGTCACGACGATCAAGAATATATATACTTTATGGGGTCTCAGACGAATATTTCGAGTAGTTACAAACAGAATGACGAAATTAGTATACCGCCCATCTTATGGTGGAGGGTATAAAAAACTCACGAACAGTCAGGAGACAATTTTCTTTGTATCGTTCTTTGTATTTATTTTCAAAAATTTTAAAAAGTTTCCTTCAAAAGTAGTTCTGAAAGTGTGTTGTTTGCTGAAAATGACTGCTGCTTATTTATGAAGAGGATGTTAGAAGAAACAAGTAAAAGCGTGCTAAGTACGGCCGGGCCGAATCTTATATACCCTCCACCATGGATCGCATTTGTCGAGTTCTTTTCCCG
This sequence comes from Stomoxys calcitrans, assembly GCF_963082655.1. Classification (NCBI taxonomy): domain Eukaryota; kingdom Metazoa; phylum Arthropoda; class Insecta; order Diptera; family Muscidae; genus Stomoxys; species Stomoxys calcitrans. The sequence goes on from NC_081555.1 coordinate 69,011,524, forward strand.
GCATCTCTTCTTAGGCAAAAAAGGATTTAAGAAAAGATTTGCTCTGCTATTAGAGCGATATCAAGAAATGGTCCGGTTTGGACCACAATTGAATTATATGTTGGAGACCTGTGTAAAATGTCAGCCAATTCGAATAAGATTTGCGCCCTTTGGGGGCTCAAGAAGTAAAATAGCGAGATCGATTTAGTAAAATAGCGAGATCGATCGGGCTATAGACCGATTCAGACCATAATAAAACGTATGTTAACGGTCATGAGAGAATCCGTCGTACAAAATTTCAGGCAAATCGGATAATAATTGCGACCACTAGAGGCTCAAGAAGTCAAGATCCCAGATCGGTTTATGAACCGATTTAAACCTTATTTGACACAGTTGTTGAAAGTCATGCAAAATTTCAGCCAAATCGGATAGGAATTGCGCCCTCTAGAAGCTCAAGAAGTCAAGTCCCCAGATCTGTTTATATCAGAGCTATATCAGGTTATGAACCGATTTTAACCATACTTGGCAAGTTTTTGGATATCATAACAGAACACGTCGTGCAAAAATTCATTCAAATCGGATACGAATTGCGACCTCTAGAGGTTCAAGAAGTTAAGACCCAAGATCGGTTTATATGACAGCGATATCAAAACATGGACCGATATGGCCCATTTACACTACCAACCGACCTACACTAATAAGAAGTATTTGTGCAAAATTCAAGCGGCTAGCTTTAGTCCTTCGGAAGTTAGCGTGCTTTCGACAGCCAGACGGACGGACAGACGGACATGGCTAGATCGACATAAAATGTCGCGACGATCAAGAATATATATATTTTATGGGGTCTCAGACGAATATTTCGAGTAGTTACAAACAGAATGACGAAATTAGTATACCCCCCATCCTATGGTGGAGGGTATAAAAATAGAACACATATGCAAATGTGTGTCTCAGTGGATGTTTATAATCACCACTGAATGTGTACTTTCCAAAGCCCTTTTTCTTTAAATTTAGATACAAAAGGCCATGCCAGTCATGTGCACATTAGTTGAGCAATAACAAAAAATGCGAGCTAGCTCAGCCACATTTCGAAATGTATACCAATGGATGGATCAGGTAGCTTCTTTATAGTAATAATCCACAAATTAAAATCTTCTCTTCCGACAAAAAATTTCTAAAGATATGCTAAAAAAGGCCTAAGGTAATTTAAACAAGTAATAGACAACCATAAAAAGTAGCATACACATTTTTTTCAGCAGACTTGTTTACTCAAAAGAGCAGATTTTGTTAGTTGAAATAGCAGCAAGAAATCTTTGCTAATGCAGCAGCCCTATGTTTGCTGAAACAGAAGTAATTTCTGTTTTTCCATTTACAGCAGATAAAAACTGCTGCGACCTACACTAAAAGTAAGCGTGCTTTCCACAAACAGACAGGCGGACGGAATGACAGACGGACATGCCTAGATCGGTTTAAAATGTGATGGCGATGAAGAGCATATATAAAGGGTGATTTTTAAGAGCTATAGAAAAACTTTCCAAAAAAACGCATCCAATTCAGAAAAATTCATGAAATCTTAATTTGAATCGATAATACGGTCGATATAGTTTAATATTTGAAGATTATTTCATGCAAATGTTGACCGTGCTTGACATGTTGTTATAAACGGTATTATCATTGCCAAAAAAATGTATACACCATGAAACCCAAAACTTAACATGAAACTTAAAACATGTAACAACGTGCCAAGATCGACCTTACCGAATCTTGGGTACTCACCCATGGATTCCGCTAAAAATTTGTCATTATTAACTCAGTTCGTATTTGAATTATTTACAACAACAATCAAATCGATGATTGGTTGTGGCTGCTATGGTCTCAAGTAGTCATATCGGAGAATTGGTATTTAAGGGACCAATATTTGCATACTTCTCTACCAAGTGGTATCGCCGTTTGGACTCGGCATAAAAAAGGAGGCCCCTGAGTTTCAACTTTAATCGGACTGCATTCATTGATATGAGAGAAGTATCCCCTGTTCCTTAATGGAATGTTCATGGGAAATTTGGTAGTATATCTGCATATAGACCGATTTGGAACATACTTGGCAAGAAGGCTGGATGTCATAGCAGAAGTTTTGTGTAAAATTTCAGTCAAATGTGGTGAAAATTGAGTCCAGTTGAGACATTTAATATGGGGGGTAAATCAGTTTATTGACCGATTCGAATCATACTCGGCACTGATATTGGAAGTAAGAACACAAGTCCTTGTGTCTAATTTCAGCCAACTCGGATGAAAATTGAGGTCCATAAGGGCATCATTTGCCCAAACTATATATACAAGGAAGTAGTAAGAAGTAGCAAAACTTCAAGCGGATATCTCTATTCGTTCGTACGCTTTTGAGATTTCGACAGCCGGACAAGTTCAATGTTTTATGTCGCTTCTGTTACTTGCGCACCATATAAACCATAGCCAAACAACTCCTTAGAATATGTTAAAAAAAAGCTCTAATAGATGGAAGAAATGTGAAATCCTCAGTCGTATATATGTGAGTGCACAAGTAACACAGGCGACATAAAACGTAGAACTTTTAAGTTATGCTAAAAAGCATAGACAAAAGAAATCTATTGACTCATGTTCAAAAAAGCTCTAACAGATGGGAGAAATGTGATATTCTCAGTCGTTTATATGTGAGTGCGCAAGGGACTCGGGCGACGTGGAACTTTTGAGTTATTTTATAAACATTTTGAGTTTCAAAGTCTATACATTTCCTTTGTCTACTCGCAAAAAATTAAAACGCTTGGGATTTTTTACGACAAACAAAATACTTTTATCACGAAGTTTTTCTTATAAGTGTTTGAGTAACGTTTCGCTTCAACATATCAAATGTTAGCCATAAATTGAACGTAACTAATTTTGTTTATTGTAAATCTTTTAGCAACTTCGCCTTTCCTTTGTTGTAAAACCAAAAACATTTTTAATCCAAGAGTGCTTCGAAAGCTGCAAACAACTATTCGTGTACCGGACCAATAATTATTCTCTAGTGTCTCTCCTAATAGAAAGAGTGAGTATCCAGGGTTTGGCAAAAATGCTCACACGCTTACAAGAAATCCCAAGTAGGCCCATGGGCTTGCAAATAATTGTAATTGTGTGCTCGTCACACAGAACATGTTTTCCTTTTTTGTTTTTACTGAGCAAAGATCAGTCAGTAGATTGAGCAGCTCAGTCAAATGCGAATGGTAAACTCGGAATGTGATAATTTCGCCTAAAGTCCAAAAATTCTGGAATATCCAATGACAAAAATCATTAGAGCAATATACAAATGACTGCCAGGTAAAAAAAAAACACAACAAGAATTTCTAGGGCACATACATTGGTTGGTAACATTTACGCGATAAAGAAGTATACATCCTAAAATAAGTATTTAAATGTGCGAAAAAAACTACCCCCATAAGTATTTTTTCTATTATTTATAGCATAACGAATACAAAATTATGTTACAACTTGGAACTTGGCATCCTTTTTACCAAACACAATTTATTTTAATGTTAAAAAGAATATACATAAGCGTGACGTCAACTTAATTTATAAATAAAAACTAGAAGAAATCCCGAACAACATGTTCTATATATCAAGAACGAAAGTTATTGTCAGGGTAAAAAACAAACTTAATATTTCTCACAAACTCTTTCGAGAATTTATCGCAAAAAAACATCCTAAATAAAGTCTTACGTTTTTCAGAAAGGAAGTTAACTTGGCGAAAATTTTCTTTATGTGAAACGAATTATTTTTTTGCGTGTATGTATAAAAGACTGTTAGAGCGTTTTTGCAAAACTATGCGATATTTTTAGACAATACTAATACCATAAGTGGTAGTGGCAAAAGTACCTTCGTAGCGAATTTTCTTCCCGTGCATAACATTTTCGTAGCCCTTTTGACCGTTTCACTGCTCACGTAGCAATGAAATCTTAGAACACAGTCGCTACCGGACAAAATTTAATTTTTTTCGAGAGATGGCTCATGCAACCCTTAAACATGAAATTGTGGAATCAGTTTCATCATATCTAACAGATAATTTGCATTTTATAAGAGTTCGTAATATCATCGTAAACACAATAGATGGCGCAATCTCTATCTCAAAAAACTGCACATTCTTAGCCGTGGGGCCGCTTCGCTTCAACTTATTTGTTGTCGAACGTTTTTTTTTACTTTCAGCATCAAACATCTTTACACAAATATATAAATTGACTCAACGACAAGAGGCACATACTCAGAACAGGTGAATTTTGAACTGTTCAGCCATCTCGTTGAGAGATCTGCGACAGTCGAGAACGGTTTTTGTGTTCAGAAATACGTTCTCCAGAGATTTATTGGCTACCTGGCTGTCTGACATTAAATCTTAGCAATTCTACCACTTCCATTCACAAGTATCTCCGCTTGATAAACACTGCAGTGGTCGGGTAACCTTTTCGATATGACCAGTTTTAGATCTTGAGAGTACACGTCAAAGCCCACCTGGTCGTCTTGTTTGGAGCCATCCGTATAGAAGTCCATATAAATTCTATTTCCAGGGATATCGTAGTCCCAATCGGTTCTATCAGGAATAGTGGTACAGTACATTTTATCACAAAGCGGCTCAGGTAGGTTGCAATCCACACTGCCTGGAGCATCGGTCAGTGTATCAAGGATAACACAGTGGCCGTAGCCGCCACATGACCAAAGAGAAAGCTCCCGTAACCTCCACAATGTCCAGAGGCATTAGATGTAGCATTCAATTCAGTGTATCAGATGATGTCGTCCACAGTGCGGCTGTGATGCACAAACAAGCCATTCTTTGGATCTTTGCCCTATGGTATGTTTCTATTAACCTCTCAGGAGGCTATCAGGCATAGCTTGAAATTCAACCACTGATACATTATTGGGGCCTGGCGACTTAAAGGAGTCGAAACTTCTTATCGCCCAAAGTATTTTCGGCTCAGACACAATTTCCCTAATAACGACGCGCCTTCTATTATTCCAACCTCTTAAAGAGCGTGTTGGTTTGCCGTGGAAGGCCGATGGCCCAGACAAAATATAGGCGTGCGAAGATGGAATAGGTTCGGCCTTGTCCTTAAGACTCGAACCAGTTGCCTTTGTCAAAAGCTCCTGCTGACCAATCATCTGTCTCCTGCAGCCGCTCCACCAGTCGAGGTTCCAGTAGCAGACAACATGCTACGGCCTGATACCACCACCGCAGCTGTTAGATCTTTGGAGCCCATTCTAAGCCTACACCCGTGCTCTAGATCTGCCGCTCCACTGGAAACAGACGCAGATCATCAACCGCCTAATGGATAATACGAACGTAGCTATCCTTGAGTGACTTAAATTTTTTTCCAAAAATAATGACCAATTACAATTTACAGAAAAATTCTTGCGGAGTGAAATAACAAAACTTCCGCTCCATTCAATGGTTCATACAAAATCTCTTTGCCATTATTCCACATAATTTTGCAACTAGAAAGAAAATTTTCCGACTAAAAATTTCGAAAACCTACTTATTGAAAATAACTCAATCCACCCAATATTCTTATATAAAAAACTATAATAAAACGATATGACCAGTCCTAGTTCTTGTCCATAGCAGAGGCTTGACCAAATAGAAAGTTGTCGTGCCTCACAGCCTTGGTCGCAGCATTACATTCAGAGCATCATATGATAACGTCCTCAGTGCGGCTGTGATGCATAAACAAGCCATCCTTTGGATCCAGCCGAGTTTTGAACAGTAGATGGACTTTTGAAGCGCAGTCCACCAGACTACAACACCATATAACATTATAGGTCTAACAACTGCACTATATATTTATCCAGTAAATTTCTAACTTTTGCCGATGACTCTCTTGCAAGTGTACAGGACAGGAGATGCATTGCCCTCTCCAAAATGCTTGATTTGAAGCTTAATTTCCTAGCAAGCAAAACACCCGCTTTCTGTAAATAGAATATTCGCTCTTTCCAAGCAGACAGGCTAACTGTAGGCAAGTTTTATCTCCTGCTGAAAAAACTACTTCTGTCTTAGACGGAATTACTTTCGGCAAACAACATCGCTGGAGGCATTACACCTTCTTGAGGTGTTCCTCTGCTGGGCCATCTTTTAAGGTCTACAGATACCATGCCTGCCGTAATGCATATCTTAGTAAGCGAGTTATTAATAATTTTTCTTGAAAACACCTTCATGTCATGAAATGCTAATATTGTATACTCCTAGACAGCGAGATAACGCTCTTTGTAGGCGACTAAGTCGTGGAGGGCTGTTTTAGTGGACTTGCCCGTGCTATATGCATGCTGTTGCCGAGACAGGCGATCTCCGAGGATCTTTGCTTTAAAACATGTTTCTGTCCACCTCTCTAGAGTCTTTAGTATAAGGACTGGGCGACTAATAGGACGAAAATCTTTCGCCTTCGTGTGGTAAGGTTTTACTGCTTTTGGAATGAAAATTTCCTTTGTGTTCCTTCACCCAACAGGTTTACTCGACTTGCTAACACAAGCAGAAAATATCTCCCTAAGCCAAGGAACCAGTCCATCGGACACAGCTTGTAATTTGTACCAAATTCTTTTTTCGCTAAAGGATTTTCGACTCGAGACAATTTCCCCAATAACATCCGTTGAATGCATATCGGTGACAATCTGTGCTGGCGCCACATTGTCGGTTGGAGAGTTTTCTGGGCAATGTGTATCAACGTGTAGTTCTAGTGTTTTCTCAATCCGCCTTTCTTCTGTTTAGCCTAGGGACCACTTCTACAGTATTTTCTCCAAAGCCGAAAATGTGGTCATCCAGCACCTTCGGTCGCATATCCTTCCGCGTATATCCTCCGATGCCAAGGTGACATCTAGCACCTCCTGCCTGTTTCCGGTGATAAATGTCGGTTTATTCCCTTTACTACAAATCGCCAGATTGTAATTTATAATATATTCGATAAGAAGCAGCATATTTGGTGATGTGCATTAGCATCACTTCCTTCAATTAGGCTATTTTTCCCTGCAGAAGCGGCTTCAACCAGCAACTTAAGGTTTGAGGGCGAAATCTCTGAATCGTGTACCATGTACAGGGAAGCAAACCAGTAATGAGATTAATTATTTTTACGGCAGGCTATGTTTCTTCCATTCCCCATATCCTCGAGAAGTTTAAATCCATGGAATTCTTAGTCCACGAACCATTTCTCACTACACCCATGGTTCCTGGACCTTTAGTGCCGTCGAAGCGGCTTTACAATGATGGAGATTTATCTGTAGAAACCGGACCATTGTCAGGATTTAGAATTGCCGCCACTGTTGCGTTGGCCTTGTCTTCTGAGTTCGCCATAAGTTCATTCTCACAAGAATTGTTCGATCATGTTATGATGAGTTTCCTTGCATCCGAGAGCAGTTGAGAAGTCATTGGAACCACTTGCGGTGTAGACGATTCCTCTTTAGATTCTTAAAAACCTCCTAAAAACTCATCTGAAAACATCCGTCGAATTCCATCAACATTGGTTCAGAATATATTGTACGTATATGGTAGGTGTAGGGTATTATGCTGTCGGCACCGCCTGACTTTTTCCCTTCCTTACTGGTTTTTACCAAAAACAAGACAAGGACACACACACAAACACTTTTTTTTTGCAAATTTTCACATATTTAAAGTTATTAAATTTAAAGGAACTTAGATTATTCAATTCATAACATAAAGCAAGACTCAAAAAATAGTCGAAAGAATACCAGAACCAAAATAAAACACCAGAAAAAGTTACAACCCTCAACGTGATTCCAATTGGAAAACTTGAAAATTGGGTAGACCAAGTAGAAAATCCCACTTATGTAATTGGATACTCTTTGGTCGAAATTTGCTGTTGATTCCAGTGTTGCCAGTCAAGAAAATTATTTCCCACCAAAATTTAAGAAAAATCCTAACAAATTTAACCAACCGTTCTACAAGACAAAAATACTGTATATATTTCTATACACGCCACTGAAGAGTTGGCCATTTTGCTATTCCATTGGAAACACAATAAATTTTACGTTTTCAAACATACATAGTATATCGCTGTTATATATATAGACGATATCGACATGTCCGTCCGTTCGTTTCTTGAAATCATATCTTAATATTGCACCGATAAGAAATCTTGAGATCATAAAAGTCGTATATATTTTTGTCCCGATATAAGTGGTTGTTCCCAGAAATACGCTTTGATTACCCATTTCCGCCGTTGCCGTAATTTGCATACACCCCTCAACAATTTGTATGCAGCTGCATTTTAGCCCTATTTTTCCATTGAAGGCATTGAACAGATGAGTTCCCAGAACACTCGTACCAGTTACTATTAATATCAGAACTTACGCCCTTTAGGAAATTTTGATGCAGTGAGGCACCATGTAACAGTATTTGGCCCCTCAAAATCCTAGTTTTATTCTGCACTCTTAACGAATATACACAGATAAAAATAATTTTTCCTTGTTCGACTCGCGTTGCTTGTCTCGTTCGTTTACTGCTTTGCTCTCGGCTTTTTTTCTGTCAAGATATGGTCCGGTTCGGACCACAATTAAATTATATGTTGGAGACCTGTGTAAAATTTCAGCCAATTCGTATAAGAATTGGTCCCATTGGGGCTCACGAAGTAAAATAGAGAGAACGATTTATATGGGATCTGTATCGGGCTATAGACCGATTCAGACCATAATAAACACGTTTGTTGATGGTCATGAGAGGATCCGTCGTACAAAAGTTCTGGCATATCGGATAATAATGGCGACCTCTAGGGGTCAAGAAGTCAAGACCCCAGATCGGTTTATATAGCAGCTATATCAGGTTATGAACCGATTTGAACCTTATTTTACACAGTTGTTGAAAGTAAAAATAAAATACGTCATGCTAAATTTCAGCCAAATCGGATAGGAATTGCGCCCTCTAAAAGCTCAAGAAGTCAAATCCCCAGATCTGTTTATATGACAGCTATATCAGGTTATGGACCGATTTGAACCATACTTGACACAGTTGTTGGATATCATAACGAAATACTTCGTGCAAAAATTCATTCAAATCGGATTAGAATTGTGCCCTCTAGAGGCTCAAGAAGTCAAGACCCAAGATCGGTTTATATGGCAGCTATATCAGGTTATGGACCGATTTAAAGCATACTTGGCACAGTTGTTGGGTATCATAACAAAACACGTCGTGCGAAATTCCATTTCATTCGCATAAGAATTGCGCCCTCTAGAGGCTCAAGAAGTCAAGACCCAAGATCGGTTTATATGGCAGCTATATCAGGTAATGGACCGATTTGAACCATACTTGGCACAGTTGTTGGATATCATAACAAAACACGTCGTGCAAAATTTCATCCCAATCGGATAAGAATTCCGCACACTAGATGCTCAAGAAGTCAAGACCCAAGATCGGTTTATATGGCAGCTATATCAGGTTATAGACCGATTTGAACTATACTTGGCACAGTTGTTGGATATCATAACAAAACACGTCGTGCAAAATTTCATTCTAATCGGATAAGAATTGCGCACTCTAGAGGCTCAAGAAGTCAAGACCCTAGATCGGTTTATATGGCAGCTATATCAAAACATGGACCGATATGGCCCATTTACAATACCAACCGACCTACACTAATAAGAAGTATTTGTGCAAAATTTCAAGCGGCTAGCTTTACTCCTTCGGTTAGCGTGCTTTCGACAGACAGACGGACGGACGGACGGACGGACAGACGGACGGACATGGCTAGATCGACATAAAATGTCACGACGATCAAGAATATATATACTTTATGGGGTCTCAGACGAATATTTCGAGTAGTTACAATCAGAATGACGAAATTAGTATACCCCCCATCTTATGGTGGAGGGTATAAAAATAAAAAAAAACAAATTTTTTCACCGGCCGGGGTCTTGGCATGGGATTCGTGTGTGCTACATGATAGTACGCGTATTTTAACAACTAACTCAACAAAATAATTTGTTGAAAGTCCTGGATTTGCAAGTACTTAAAGGTGGAGTTACATACCTCGTGCAGCACTTATGCGTGCTTACGCGTTCATGTCGGAAAAAATCAAAATAGGTTGATTTGTATTGTGTAAGTTACATAACAAACGCACGCATCTGAGAGAATAAGTTAACTCTCTCTTAACTTTGAACGCGTTTCAGGGCGCAAAAGATATGATTTGAATATGCTTACCGCTCAAATTTGTTTTGCAGTCCGTAAATTATAGAAATTCTTTTATTATAATCATACTAAACCACATCGGAGGCCACCATAAAAAGACGATTTTTAGAAATTCGTGCGCAGCAAAAACCTTAACCCAAAAAACGCATGAGGGCGCATCTGCAAAATAGTCAACTCCAGCTTAATGGTATGGGAGTCTTGTGCGCTCAACAAAATAATTTGTTGAAAATCCACAAAATTGCAATTATTTTGTCTGTCAAGTATATCAGGCTATAGACCGATTTAAACCATATTTGGCACAGCTATTGGAAGTCATAACAATGCAAAATTTTAGCCAAATCGGATGAGAATTGCGTCAAGATCCAAGTCAAGATCCAAGATCGGTATATATGGCAGATATATCAAGTTACTGATTTGAACCATACTTAGCACAGTTGTTGAAAGCCGTAACAAAACACTTCATGAAAATTTTCAGCCAAATCAGATGAGAATTGCGCCCTCTTGTGGCTCAAGAAGTCAAAAGTCCAGAATCGGTGTATATGGCAGCTATATCAAAACATGAACCGATTTGGCCCATTTACAATTCCAACCGACCTACACTAATTAGAAGTATTTTTTGCAAAATTTTAAGCGGCTAGCTTTACTTCTTCGAAGTTAGCGTGCTTTTGACAGACGGACGGACGGACATGGCTCTTAGACTTTAGTCTTAGAGGCATAGTTCGAGGTGTTACAGACGGAGTGACCAAATTAGTATACCCCCATCCTATGGTGGAGGGTATAAAAACCAACCAATTTTGGTAGGAACCTGCCGAATACGGCAACACGGGTTGATTCTGTTGTGTATTACAAATTCTTAGCATAATGTCTCGTACCTTAGCATAATGTCTAAAACATATCTCAGTTGTTATTGTCGTAGCCAAATTTTCATGTGGAGGTGTTGATCCTCTTCTAGCTCCTGTAGGTGAGCAAGCTCGTTCCGGTCCAAGGGACCGATTCCCGCGGTAGTCGTAGACCGTGGCTTAAATTTAAGATGTCTTAGTCATGTGTGTGTTAAGTCTGTAAAAAAATTCTAAAATAATAAAAAGAAAAGCAACATAAGGAAGTTCCTTATGTAATTTTAAGGTTTCAGAAATCCAAATTGTGTGTACCTAAAAATGTTTAATGCTTACCTTCCATGTTTTTGTTAAATTGTTTGCGAAGTGCATTTAGATTGCCGTAACGATTCTTTTTCAGTAGAAAATATTGGGTTGCCCAAAAAGTAATTGCGGATTTTTTAAAAGAAAGTAAATGTATTTTTAATAAAGCTTAGAATGCAATTACCGAGTCACAAGCTGTGAAAAAATTTGTCAACGCCGACTATATGAAAAATCCGCAATTACTTTTTGGGCAACCAATATAACAACAAAGTCACTGCATATATTGGGTTGCCCAAAAAGTAATTGCGGATTTTTCATATAGTCGGCGTTGACAAATTTTTTCACAGCTTGTGACTCTGTAATTGCATTCTTTCTTCTGTCAGTTATCAGCTGTTACTTTTAGCTTTCTTTAGAAAAAAAGTGTAAAAAAAGTATATTTGATTAAAGTTCATTCTAAGATTTATTAAAAATGCATTTACTTTCTTTTAAAAAATCCGCAATTACTTTTTGGGCAACCGAAAAAAAATAATATTCTAATATAATATAATAATATTGAGTTGAAAACAATAAAGTAAAAAGTGAAAAGTAAAGTAATTTATGTTTATTTCGGTGAATATAACTTTAACTAAAACGTTTCGCCAAATATGCGTGTGATAGTGTAAGTGATGTTGGTTATGAACCTCAGAAATGTTTTCCCCCAGTAGCGGTACGCGTTTGGTTTAACATCAAAGTTATCAAAAAATCAATCAACAGTAAAGAGGGGGATACGGCTTTTCAGGTAAGTACATACATAAATTGTCAAATTGAAGATTGTTATACAAAGTTTATATAAATGTATAATAAGTTTAACTAATGTCTAAGCGGATGTAGCCATGTGTGATTTACGATCAACCCAGTACTTGCTTTGAAAATTTCTGAATTTGCGCAAAAGATGTCGACAATATTTTAGTTCTTTTGGTTGACTGATTGGATGCGCCATCTGTAGTATTTCAAGTCATATCATTAAAACCATTACCAAAGACCTATAGAATATATGGCATTTGCATAAGTCGATTGGGATAATTTTGCACGCATATATGGCATTGCATTGATTGGGATGAAACTATTTTCACATAATCTATAAAAAGTGCACATATATTAGCGGATTAATATTAATTAAAAAAAAAATGATGTAAAAAAAAAGTTATAAAAGATGGGGTTCATTTTGATCAACGACACCTGTTGACCACTATTTGTAACTAAAATAAAACTGAAAGATTGGACCTATTTTTATTAACGACATCTGGCATCCACAACTGAAGTACTTTGCCATTACTAACAACTTTTGGTTTTTGCCTAAGCTAGAGCATAGCAAATGGGTTTTCGTTTATTGAATTTTGGCGCACTCATTTGTCACAAAGATTTTCAGCTAGCGGGGTAAAAATTATGAACATTTTCATTTGGTCCGTTCGCGTATTTTTCCAGTAAAAAATTTTAGGAGAGTAAGAGCCATTCTACCCTCTCTTTAAAAAATATGCAAGCAAAAGTACGCGAACGAATGAGAATTTGAAGAACAACAGCTGATTTTTGTTTTGATTGGTTTTTAATTTGCTTGCTTAGGAAAAAATTGTTTTAAAATAAAAAACGCTAGAGATACATGTGACGTATTTTCCTTAGATAAACGTCAATTAATTGACCCCAGATTGACAAGTCGAGCCATTCGTCATATTCATGCTGTTGGACAGCGGCGTCAAGTCGCGCAAGGCGCTGTTCTCAGACGAAATCTCTACACTGATGCTGAAGAATCTGGATCTGCCTGGGATCGAGTACCTTACAACTGTTCTCAGCCTGTCTAACACTATTATAGTACCCGGTATTTGGAAGTTGGAAGATGGGCAGTGTGATCCTGCAACTGAAACCTGGCAAGGACACGAGCAAGGGGGATTCGTACAGACCGATCTCCCTTCTCCCATCAGTAGCCAAGATGCTCCTCCTGATCCTCCCCTTGCACAATTTCCTTTCGCCGAGCATCAGCACGCATTTCGAAGGCTGCATAGGAGTACAACTGCTTTACAGGCCATCACCGTACACAAAAGTAGAAACAGCGTCCCTTGCCAGCAGCACTTGGTGTGCTGACAAATTGTTGCGGTCACTGATGTGAGGTTAAGGGAGCTTTCTATTTGGTGATGTGGTGGCTACGGACACTATGTTATCATTGAAGATATCTGTATCCGTTCACAATTGGCAGATTAATTTGCATTAATTGTTTAACTAATTGTTTAGCCATGGCAGCATCTTCCCTCCTGCCAATTCAAATGAACGATGTTGGTGCCATCGTATCTCTCCGATGAGTATGTTTCCATTAAAAAAATTAAGAAACCGATTATTGCTCTTTTCTTGGTGTCTAAAAGAATACAATGTTTTAATTTTTCGAGATTTTCCAAACAATTCCACAAATTTGGAACTTACCTTCTAATGTAGAACAACCGACTTGAGGTAAAACTACAACTTCATTGAGCGAGTTTTCTGTACCTGAACTCTGGCTGCTGCCTTGAATCTTCATTAAAAGTAAACAAAGATGAAACAAATTTAATAATTACCAATAAACAATATTTTTTACTTATATCTGCCTTTTTGATCCATTTTGGTGTTAGCTTTTGTATTTTCATGTAACAGCTGCTTTTCATAAAACAGCTGATCTTTATAAAACATCTGTTCAAAGTTGCAAATTTCTGTTGGCAAAAAAAGTCCCAGTAGAAATTTGCAGGTTCTCATATCTCGAACTGCCAAAATTTGTCTCTCTCGCGCTATCTTCTACTGGCAAATAAAGTACGCGAACAGCTTTCATTTTTGAGTTCCCGAATACAGCTATAATAAGACATGTAAAGTCAATAGGTCTGTTAGCGTACTTTTCCAGTAAAAATTAGCTGGAGAGTATGCACAGACTTTACTCTCTTTTGCTATTTATTTGAATTAAACAGCAGGTTTTCATGAAGCAGCTCTTTAATGCTGCAAATTTCTGCTGGGAAAAAATCCTCCAGTAAAAATTTCCAAGCCCTCAATTACCAAACTCTCAAAATTTTGCTTGCTCTCACGCACTCTCCCGCTCACTTCTGCTGACAAATAAGGTACGCGATCAACTTCCAGCAACTGTGCAGTATGGTTATGACGCATAACACACAAAAACAACGAAAAATGGCGTGACACTAAAAAAAACACAAAACTATGTTTGGATTATTTATTGATTTTGATAGATAGTGCACTCAAAATTTTGTTGTTGGGCAACTGTTTCTGTGGCGATGGTGGCTCAAATTTCCACTAGGCTGTCAAATTGCTGGACCATAATTCAATTAAATGTTAGAGACCATAGTAGAAGCCATTGTGTAAAATTTCAGCCAATTCGAGTAAGAAATGCGCCCTATAGAGGCTTAAGAAGTATAATAGAGAGATCGGTTTATATGGGAGCTGTATCAGGCTAAAGACCCATGCGGACCATATTTGACACGTATGTTAAAGGTCATGGGAGAAGCCGTTGTACAATAATCTAGCCAAACCGGATTATAATTACGCCCTCTGGAGGCTCAAAAAGTCAAGATCCCAAATCGGTTTATATGGCAGCTATATCAGATTATGCATCGATTTGAACTATATTTGGCACAGTTGTTTGAAATCAAAACAAAACACTTCATGGAAAATTTCAGCCATATTGGATAAGTATTGCGCCCTCTAGAAGCTCAAGAAGTCAAGATACAAAATCGGTTTATATGGCAGCTATATCAGGTTATGAATCGATTTAAACCATACTTAGCACAGTTGTTGGAAGTCATAACTTAACATGTCGTGTAAAATTTCAGCCAAATCGGATAGGAATTGCGCCCTCTAGACGCTCAAGAAGTCAATACCGCAGATAGGTTTATAAGGCAGCTATATCAGGTTATTGACCGACTTCAACCATATTCAGCACAGATGTTGGAAGTCATAATAAAACATCTCGTGCAAAATTTCAGCCAAATCGGATAAGAATTGTACCCTCTAGTGGCTCTAGAAGTCAAGATCCAAGATCGCGTAATATGGCAGCTATATCAAAACATGGACCGATATAGTCCATTTACAATCCTAACGGACCTACACTAATAAGAAGTATTTGTGCAAAATTTCAAGCGGCTAGCTATACTCCTTCGACAGTTAGCGTGCTTTCGACAGACAGCCGGACATGACGATATAGAATATATTTACTTTATGGGGTCTTAGACGAATCTTTCGAGGTGGTACCATCAGAATGACGAAATTAGTATGCCCCCATTCTATGGTGGAGGGTATAAAAAGGAACAAAATGTAAAATCCAAACCAAGCATTTGACATTCTAGTGGGATTTGGATACAACGCTGGAATTGGACAACTATTGTACATCAACTGGGCAAGTGACCTTACCTTCTTAAGTGAACTTTGTCCTTAAGTATTTACACAGATTAAAAGTTTGGTCCTCTGATACTTAGTGACAAAAATTTATACATTCGTAAGGCCAATGTGCCACACTTTTTTTCGGCGTAAAGAATGATCAAATCTATAGTTTTCTTTCAATGAAGCAGAAAATAAACTCCGATGGTTACCGTGAACTCCGATGTTTACAAAGCAAACTAAAAATTTCGAGAATTTGATAGAGCGGCGTACCAAGCTTTAAAGGCTATTTGGTACTTAGAGTTGGTACTCTGGTCGTCTTTTCATAGGAACAACTGTCAAACTTAATATAAAAAAAATTAAAAGTGAAAAATGTGGGAAAACTAATTTTTTAAACGAAGGACTCAAGATAACTTTTACACAGAATTTCTCACAATTAAACTAAGTTAAATTACTCATGCACATTCTATTAAGAAAGGGGATACTTTGCTCATATCAATGAGGGCAGTCCGATTAAAGTTTAAGCTCATGATAAGGGGCCTCCTTTTTTATGCGTATCCAGCATTAGTAAGAGGATAACCACCGCTGAAGCCGAAAGCCGGGATTTGAACCCAGGCGTTCGGCCCTTCTCATTGAGCTTAAAAATTGAATCGGAAAGCCCTTAATAATATGTAAGAAGTTTGCCCTAGTTCCTCAGTGGAATGTTCATGGGCAATGTATGTATGTTTAAGCAAACGAAGACATTCTGTTGAAAAAGAGTGCCCTGCTTAAGGTTTAAGAAAAAATATTTTAGCAATGCAAGTATATATGAACATTAACAAGTAGAATCGCATTAAGTTCGGCCGGGACGAGTTTCCTTACCAACCACCTTGGATATATAAATCGATAAAATCCAGTGTAAAATGAACCCATAGCTGATATATGGTCCTATCTGGACCAAACTCGGTCAAATCGGGCAACAAAGGGAAGGATGTGTAAGAGTCTAACACAACCCACTGAACCAAATTTGGGCGAAATGGGGTAATAAATGCGGCCTTTATGGGCCCACGGCCTTTGATTGGAAAATCAGTATATATGACAGCTATATCCAAATATAGACCGATCTGGACTATATAAGGCACAGATGACAAATGGTCTTACATGGCTCACTAAGCCAAGTTTCATAGAAATCAATCGGGAGATCTAGACTATTTTCGGCTTGAATGTTGAGGACCCACATACAACTTAAGAAATAAAATTGAGAGATCAGTATATATGGCAGCTACATCCACCACATTTCCTCAATAGAACGATTTCGATATCTGACAATGTGAAATACTAAGGTGAGAAACTGAATAGGAAGTGTCACATTCAGGAGGATGTTGGGCTTGTATCCGAGGATAGTCCACTGCTCTACAAGAGCGTGATTAGACTGATACTTACTTACGCCTCAGTAGTTTGGTGGACTGCGATGGAGAAAAAGGTTCAAAGAACATGTTGTCTTGGCATAGGCGGAGAGATGAGGGCTACACCCACTTGGTACTGACTTATAGATTAAATGCGAGGCAGCCACTGCGGATATGAGACTAAGCGCGATGGGAGAATGGATTGAGGATAGGTTTCCGATGGTAAACCTGAGATGGCACTTCAGGATTGTCTTGGATTGACGGAATCCTTGTATTGCCATCTGAAACATCGTTTAACGCGGATGGATCAAAGCTAAAGGACAGAGAGGGCCTGTTGATCACAAAATCAATGATGGAAAATAAAAATTAGATGTGTTTGGAGAAGATTTGTTGATTTGACTATTTGCAGCTTTCGATTTTTACCGCGACTGTGGTCCATAGTGCTTCGGGCTCAATATGAAGGGCAAATACATTTCCGGACACCGATAACGGCTCCAAGTTCGGACTCGAATACACCAACAGACAGGAGAACAGCAGATAAAGATATAAAGCCAAATTCAGGAGCAGCTCTAAAGCTCTTCGCTCACTAGTGAAAACCAAGTGCTCTCCGGTGGAAACAGAGGAGATTGAAATGCTGACACCTTCGAACCAAGGCGTAAGCGTCATGGGTGGACATGCTAACCTCTGCGCTACGGTGGCCTCCACTTTGACTTAGTCGAAAAATCAAGGGAGTGACATTCCAAGAAGCATACGGGGCATTGCAGATCTATCCCGTTTTAGGAGAATTTTCCAGAAGCCAATCTCCCCGAAACAGTAGTAGAAAGATGGGGATATCGAAGGAAGAAGCCCTGCCAAGCTGCCACACTGTCCATCGAACAATTAAAGCAGCAATCGGCAAGCAGGGAAACATCAGTAGAGATGTTTAAAACGGCGTATCCAAAGGTAGACAAACTATTCGACATTATCACTGGCTAACGTACAATCTGGAAAACAGCAGAGAAAGAGATAGAGGAGCCTGCAAGTCAAGGACAATGTATCAGAACCCCATCCAAATGAAGCGCTCTCATCCCATCGGAATGAAACCCGAAAAGAAGCCGAAGAAGTCGCGAAAGGAAGGAGTTTAAGAGAAGAAAGATAGAAAAAATAAAAACCACGACCAAGCAAGCCCAGTGAATGGCCAGACGGTCTCGTCATAAAACCCCCCGAGGGACACGGGCTGACGTCTTGAAAAGTCTCAGGAAGAAGGTACACACAGAGAAAAGATGATTTTAAATGTTCAGTTTTTAGCATAAGGTTGTCGCGACAATGCCATGATTGTGGTAACAATATATGTTGCAATTTGTATCATATAAATTAATTTTTGACCATATAAAACAACAGCAACCAACGAAATTTCAGAATATGGTCAAAATTTAACAAAATACCATACTTGTCGTTTACCATATTAAATGTTTTTTTTGTTTCAAAATATGGTTAAGATTTAAAATGTTAATTTAAATGAAAAAATTTCTTTACATCGTGCGCCGCCAAGTGGGGAATGCGCACCACGTACAGAAGGGGAAGGGGAATATTGGAGATGATGGCACGACTAGGAATATTAACCGCGAATTTCGGAATCATGCCGACGTTCCGTCGCCCAGGTTGCGACGGTACTATACTGGATGTTACCTTTGTCTCAGAGGTTATTATCCAAAAGAAGAGAGAATGGAGTATTTTGGAGACGTATACGGGCCGTAGCGCAGAGGTCCGTCTATGACGCTGAATGCCTGGATTTGAATGCTGGCGAGAACATCATAAAAAAATACTTCCCCCCAAAGAGGTGTCACACTGCGGCCGCCGTTGGGACTCGACAATAAAAAGGAGGTCCCATGTCATTGAGCTTAAACTTGAATAAAATGCCCCTATTTTATAATGGAGTTTCCAAGAGCAAAATTTGCCAATTTGACTATCAATATGTATTGCTGCGTTTGAGGACCGAAGAGACCTCACAACCAAGGAGATGAAGAGCCAGTATGCTTGACACAATATTACTTCTAAATAAAATTGAAAAAATTAAGTCCGTAGACTTATTGTCAAGAACACTATAGCGGAAATAACCAGCTTGTGTAACAGAAGCTCAATAGAAAAGATGGATGCGAATACCATGCACAATATAGTAAACACACTTTCCCCGGGCATGAGATAAGAGAGAATTACACTCAAGCAGAGCGTACCACTGTTCACCACTAAGGAACTGTAAACCACCGCCAAGAACCTCAAAAATATGAAAGCACCCGACCCTGATGGGATACCCGCAGAGATTATAAAAGTGATAGCAGCTAACCATCACAACGTACTGCTCGAAATGTACAACAGCTGCAAGACTGCATGAGTTCAAATAGAAAAGGGAAGGAGCACCGAGCATCACAATCGTCGTACTGACCACTGTGCATGCTGGACACAGTTGGCAAACTGCTTGAGCGACTTATTAAGCCAAGACTCGATGAAGCCGTCAGAGCCGCGGGAGGTTTCTCCAGAAGACAGTACGAATTTCTATCCGCCAGTCACTTTACGAGGCCGATCAAATTCTCAGCGACCCTAGACATTAAAAATGCCTTTAACAGCTTGAGGGGAGGCAGATCTAATACAAGCCATTGAGATGATCTTCCATGTACCTAGGTACTTTATAAGGATAATAAAGAACTTTCTGAAATATCGGGTACTAATCTACGACACGATCCAAGGTCCAGAAAGGATAAAAGTCACTTCACGAGCCACCCAGGGATCCAAATTGGCGCCAGACCTTTGGAATGCAACCTACTACTACCTAGTGGGTTACGTAGACAATAACGCAGTAATGATAAAGGAGAGAAACAGAGAAGGGACACAAACTACACTAAACTATGATCCGCACAAAAAGCTGACTGGCCATGCAAAAACAGAGTTGATGCTGGTAACAAGACGACACATTCCTCTGGAGATAGGGATGCATATAGACGACATTACCATCCCATGATACCTTGGATGAGTACGCAACGACGAAAGCCGCAGAAATAACTTCAGAGCTAAGCAGGCTAATGGCTAATATAGGTAAACCTCTTCCAAGCAATAGATATATACAAATGGAGACCACTTACACTATTTTACTGTACGGCTCCGAAATATGGGCCCTCACTCTAAAAACGCAGACGCAAACAAGGAACCACAGCGCTGCAAGTCATATCAGCTTTTTGCACGGTATCAGGAGACCCCGATCTTGCAATCGATGGCTGACCCAGATCGATCCCCTCGCAGTGGAGCGACATAAGATCCTGAGAGCCAAACTGATCTCGCGCGAGGTGTAGAAGAAGAAACCATCAAAGATGGCAACAGAGGTGGTTAAATAAGGCTCGGGGCTCAAACATGCTTCCCAAAGGAAACTACCTTAAATTTCGTCGTTGGTTAAAATGAATATTTAAGAAAAGTATTTAGAAACTTTTTATTTTTTCCCTTTAAATTTAAATAGTTTCTATAAAAAATATTTACTTGTTATGATAGCGTTATTGTAAATGTTTTGCTGTTTTGCAAAGCAGAAAAGCAGCTAAAATTTAAGAAGAGATGGAAATGTGTCTTCTAATGCCTTTGTGGACGAACCTACACCAGATTGGTGTCGAGAGTCACGCGTAGGGGAATTTCGTTGCGAGTGGCCTCGAGAACGGCTGCGAGATCTTTGGCGATCGTGACCCCGAGAATGTGAATGTCTATGTCCACCGCCGTGATGATGATGGTGGTGGCAACCTCCATGGCCATGATGGTGATGTCCATGGTGTGGTGGCCTATGACCTGGACAGGACGTATCGTTCTCATTATCACTGGAATCACTTGAACTTGAACTCGAGCTAGAACTTGAGTTGGAGCTGGAACTACTACTCTTGTTCTTGTCTTTGCAGTTCGGCTGCTCGGTCTGGGATTTGCAGTATTCATCATCTTTATCGTGTTTATCTTTCTTCTTTTTACCCTTGGCTTTTTTACACTTTTTATCCTTTTTAAGACGTTTTTCTTTTTTCGCCTTCTTGAATTTTCCCTTGTGTCCATGCATTCCGGAGGCTAATGCATCCATGACTTCCTGTAGCAAACGTTGTGCCTCACTAGCACTTTTCATGGCCTTCTGCCATTTGACCATTAATTCAGGCGTTTCGCAGCACGCATTAGGGGCTTGGCAAGAAGCGCTTGGGTTATCCAACATCACGGCATCTTCTATTGCAGGTTGATTTTCATTCTGAGACATTGTTTGAATGCAAATTATTTCACTTTTTTTTCTTTCTAAACATCAACTCTTTGTTGGTTTTCTGGGGATGTACCGATGTGTTGGAATGTATTTTTTATCGTTATTTAAACAAATTCTCAGTTGTGAATGTGGGTGCTTTAATAACACGAGAGGTTTACGCTCAACTGAATAGTAGTATGGCGCAGTTGGGAGCTTTTATATCACTTTATTAACGTTTAGCTTTGCGTTGAGCACTTGGCAGATCTCTTATCTCATATCGCTCTCGCTCTTGCTGAGCGTTATGGTCATTTGGCTGCGGTAAACGTTTTATAAACATTGGTTGAGAGTTAATTTGTTGACTCACATCGTAGGCACAGTGTTTAATATTTAGATTTATTTGGTATTATTTAAGCCACATATTGTCCCTATCGAGCTATAAAATAAATTGGGGATGTTTCTTGGTAGCGGACAGACCCAGACACTTGGTATACGTTTGGATATCAGACTCGTACTTTAATCCAAAAGACCTTTTATTTAGGAGGGGCATTATGGAATTTAGGTTCCATAATGCCCCTCCTATCGACATATAGAAATGTTAGGGGTTTCTTTTGAGAGTGAGGAGTCCCCAAGGCCCTTGGCGCCAAAAATAGCTACCAGATTTTCTCTCTACTCTCAAAGACCCATCGGCCCACATGTTGGTTTGGTGTTTTTTTTTGGGTGGGGAGGCGAATCAGACACTGGCTCCGAATTTGGATATTCGATTCGTACTATACTCTCAAACATCTCCCAGTGACGTTACGACAAATGTTTATATCATATTCACTATTTTGGTTAACTATATGGCTTTAAGCATAAATTAGCCTTATTTGACCCACCCATTTCGGAGGTCTGGCGTTACCCAAAAATTCTTTTGGTGGAGCGGTCTTCCAGACAATTTAATGTTACTTTCGAGTTCTTACTCCAATTACGTTTAAGAATTCCATCGATCCATGTCTCCATTTGCGGAGTTTCTATTAATAAAAAAAAGAGTCCCCAAGTATTAAGCTAAAATATGGATATCAGCTCTAATTATGCTATCTTATACATTTACGTAGATTGCAATATGAGCCCATTTGGTTTATATTTATGGTCTAGGGGCTGGGAAAGCTCCGCAAAACCAGAATGGTAAAAACATGTGCCTAATCTTATCGTTCCGGTTGTAACATCTAACCAGTTTTGACTGGGTTGCCTTATTGAGCCCCTAAATACCGCAATAAGCTGAACATTTTCTTCTTGAGTCGTATGATACGAATAAATACTCAACTTGGTTTAAACCCATGTAGAACCTGGAGTGGGCAATTATTATCCTATTTGGGTATTATCCCTATTTGGTTATTTGGGTAAATAGGATAATACATCAGGAGGAGGAGCTATAGCAGATTATAAACCAATTCGAAAGTTTGCTCTTATATTTTATATACTGTCATATAATTTTTATAGTTATTCCAATTACCTGAACTAAATGCGATTTCTTTGGTAATAGGATTTCCGTAGTTTAATAAAATTATTATAAGGTGAAATAAAATATTTATACCATATAGCGGTACATTTTTTACAAGAAAATAAGATACTCCTTTTAATTCAAGAGGGCGCGGAGGTTTATCCACCCAATGCCACTATGGAATACACCCAAGCCAGTAATCGGCTTGTTGTGCGCTTGAAATAATAAAGAGTAAGTTCGAAAACAATCTTTCTGTGCTACTAACCTAATTATTTTCCATACCACGCCCCTAAGTCGCTTCATGCCTGGTATTGTGTCCCCACCGAAGTGCAGGTGTCTGTTAGCCGCAAAAGCCGGGCAATGACATGATAAGTGCTCCAGCGTTTCATCATCTTCCCCACTACCCTACATATGCTATCACTTGGAGCACTTATTTTGCATAAGTGAGCTCATAGTTCTTGTGTCCCGTTATGATACCGAAAGCTATATTGACCTCTTTCTTACTTCCCTTCAGTAATTGTGTGGTCTTCTTACAATACGATTCTCTCCATGAGATATCCCTTTTTTTTCCTTGGCAGTCCACCTAACAACCGTCTAATCATGTTCCTGTAGAGCCAGTTGACTATACTCGGATTCAGGCCCTATTTCTAGTTGTGCCCAACATCTATGAGCATTCTGGGTACGTTCTTGAATGTAACACTTCCAATTCAGTTTTCTTTCCTAAATCACTTCTAAATATTTGAGCTTGTCGGATATCGAAATCGTTCTGTTGAGGAAACGTGGCCAAGGGACAACATCTTTTGTCTTTCGATGTTCCTTGATAGTAAGTACAACAACAACAGAATCACATCAATTGTGTGTAATGCAACAACAACGTTGTTGCTTTCTTTCCCTATTATTGGATGTTGTTGTTTGTTATTAGAAACCCCTTTTTATACCCTCCATCATAGGATGGGGGTATACTAATTTCGTCATTCTGTTTGTAATACCTCGAAATATGCGTCTAAGACCCCAAAAGGTGTATATATTCTTGATCGTTGTGACACTTTAAGCCGATCCGTACGTCCTTCCGTCTGTCTGTCGAAAGCACGCTAACTTTTGAACGAGTAAAGCTAGCCGCTTGAGATTTTGCACAAATACTTTTTATTAGTGTAGATCGCCAGGGATTGTAAATGAGCCAAATCGGTCCATGTTTTGATATAGTTGCCATGTAAACCGAGCTTGGGCCTTGACTTCTTGAGCCTGTAGAGGAGAATCGTGCCCTCTCCTCTCCGATTTGACTGAAATTTTGCGTAAGGTCTTTTGTTATGATTTCCAACAACTGTGTTACGTATGATTCAAATCGTTTTATATCCTGATATAGCTGCCATACAAACCGATCTGGGGTCTTGACTTCTTCAGCGTTTAGAGGGCGCAATTCTTATCCGATTTGACTGGAATGCGTGGCATTTTGGTATTACTTCCAACAACTGTGCTGAGTATAATTTAAATCGGTTCATAACCTGGTATAGTTGCCATATAAACCGATCTTGGATCTTGACTTCTTGAACCTCTGGAGGGCGCAATTCTCATCAGATTTGGCAGAAATTTCGTACATCGGCTTCTCCCACGACCTTCAACATACGTGTTTAACATGGTCTGAATCTATCTATAGCTTGATACAGCTCCCATATAAACATATCTCCCGATTATGTTTCTTAAGCCCCTACAAGGTGCAATTCTTATCCGAATGGACTGAAATATTACACAATGACTTTTACAATGTTCAGCACTAAATTCATTTATGGTCCGAATCGGAGTATAACTTGATATAGCTGCAATAGCATAACAGTTCTTATTCAATTTTATTTGTTGGCCTAAAAAGAGATATCGCGCATAGAACTCGACAAATGCGATCCATGGTGGAGGGTATATAAGATTCGGCCTGGCCGAACTAAGCACGCTTTTACTTGTTTATTTTACTTTTTCGATTGTAGCTAGAAAAAATAAAATAATTAATAAAAAATGGTTTTCAAAACACAAACAACAGCATCATACAACTGGGGATAGAAAGCAAGGGACAAAACGTTGTTGTTGAATTGCACGCAAGTGCTGTATTTGTACTTATTATCAAGGGACAGCAAGAGACAAATTATGTTTTGGTAGGTAGACCAAAAATGAAACAAAATGTTGGCACTTGGAAATTTTAATTTAATGAAGTTTTGTGAATAAGATATTTACCAGTACGCAAACGGAGATATGTATGTTTCAGTACCATTGCAGTATAAACAAGTTCGGCCGGCCCGAACTTTGGATACCCACCACCTCGGGTATATATGTAAACTACTTTTCATCAAAATCCGGTGAAAATTGCATTTACGTCCCATAGCAGTTATATCGAAATATGATCGGACCAAATACTAATAAGTACAAGTCATTGTTCAATTGTGTATATATAATATTGTATATAAATTGTGTATATATAAGAATATCGAAGGGCCTAACACAACTCACTGTCCCAAATTGCGGCAACATCATGCAATAAATGCGCTTTTTATGGCCCCAAAACCTAAAACCTAGAGATCGGTCTATATGGCAGCTATATCCAAATCTTGACCGATCTGTGCCATTATTCAGAAGTATGTCAAGGGGCTTAACTTAACTCACTGTCCCAAATTTTGTCGGCATCGGACAATAAATGCGTCTTTTATGGACCTAAGACCCTTAATCGGAGGATCGGTCTATATGGCAGCTATATCCAAATCTGGACCGATCTGAGCCAAATTGACGAAGGATGTTGAAAGGCCTAACTCACTGTCCTAAATTTCAGCAAAATCGGATGATAAATGTGGCTTTTATGGGCCTAAGACCCTAAAGCAAAGGATCGGTCTATAGGGCAGCTATACCAAAATCTAGACCGATCTGAGCCAAATTGACGAAGGATATCGAAGGGCCTAACACAACTCACTGTCCCAAATTTCAGCAAAATCGGATAATAAATGTGGCTTTTATTGACCGAAGACCCTAAATCGGCGGATCGGTCTATATGGGGGCTATATCAAGATATAGTCCGATATAGCCCATCTTTGATCTTAACCTGCTTATGGTTAAAAAAAGGATCTGTGCAAAGTTTCGGCTCAATATCTCTATTTTTGAAGACTGTAGCGTGATTTCAACAGACAGACGGACGGACATGTCTAGATCGTCTTAGATTTTTACGCTGATCAAGAATATATGTATATACTTTATAGGGTCGGAAATTGATATCTCGATGTGTTGCAAACGGAATGACAAAATGAATATACCCCCATTTTTCGGTGGTGGCTATAAAAAAGCGAAAAGGGAGATTTAGGGAAGTTTCATGACTGTTATGCTGACAAGTAGACCAATGGAAATGTTTTCTTCAGTGGTCCATGATCGTTCCAATAGGGAACAGGGGCAATTTAGATTCCACATTCTTTTATCGACAGTTATGAAAACATTAACAGAGCAATAAAATTAACGAGCGATAAATTGGTAAAAATTTTCAATTTGCAATTTTACCACTTGAAAGAATTTGTATATTATCCGAAATTTAACACACAAACATCTGTAATTTTGTAAGTAATTAAATTTTTTCATACTTACAAAAACTTTCAGCGTCATGACGCTAGACTCTGGCTAAGAAGCGGCGGTTTTTTGCTTTTCCATATAAAATGCAGGTAAAACAACTTGATGCTGACTCTTGACTCTATGATTGGGTTTGAACTCTTACCCAACCAGACTGCGCCTCAGCAATCCTGATGGCAACAGTGTCGCCGAGCTATCTATCAAATCGACTATTAAACTCATATAATAAAATCGTCACTTTTCCCACTGTTCATGGTTGTGCTATTTTTTTTTATCATAGCTGCTGTGCTAGCTAAACGCAACAGGTATGTGCCTAGCGGTCTGTCATGTAAAACACACACGCACTCATACCAACGTGCGTATATGCAGTCGCTGGGTACATACTTGTTTGTTGTTATTCAGCCAAACAAATGTTCATCGCCAACCACTGGCAGATGATATTCTTTTCTTTTTGGTAATGATTCGAAGTCAAGCTTAACTCCCGTACGCATATAAACCCCCGCGACCAAGAAAAAAAAAGAACAACAAAAAGAACCTGTGAGCAAGGAAAAAGAAAGAAAAAGTGAAATTAAATTGTACACAGCAAAGAAATTAAGAACTGTTTGAAATGTGAAATTGTTTAAAAATACTTACCATCTAGAAAATAAACATACTTACCTATATTGTGAACCCTAAATACCTACCTTGAAATTAAAACAAAACAAAAACAAGAAGAATACTTACCTAAGGAAAAAGTGAAATAAAAATTGCAAGAAACACAAGAAAAATTATAAAATTACTAACTACTTATTATCTACACTGTTAAAATTTACCTACATATATTTTCTTAAAACCTAATTATTGCACAAAGTGTTTAAACTAATTTATACTGCACTTACCTTAATTTATATTGCACTTGCCTCGTTTTATATTGCACTTACCTAATTAAGCTTATACTACATTGTAAATATTGCACAGTGGAACAAAAAAAATACAAACCTGTGAAAATAAACAAATTGAATTGAAACAAAAAAAGCAATCTAGTCTTGTGGAAAAAAAAGGCAAAACCAAAGTTCGTAAAGAAACATTTTGGTCCTTCGAGCCGGATCGACTCACAACGAAACTTAGAGTGGTTTTCAATGCGTCAAGTCCTTCTTCGAACAAAAGAAGCCTCAACGACAACCTGTTTGCTGGACCCATTCTTCAACAAGACCTTGTGTTACAAATTTTGAAGTGGAGATTCTTCAAATACGTATTCAATGCGGACGTAACGAAGATGTTTTACAAATCGACAGAGATATTATCTGCTTTCTTGAAGACTGTCTATTGGGGCGCAAATACCACGTCCCTCGTATTGCAATTCGCCACGATTTATTGAAAGTGGGTTTCTGTTCGCCTTTCTCTGAAGCACTGAATTGATTGACCCGCTGCCTTGAGAGGAAATTTATTTGTTCTTCCATTATCATTAATCCGCCTCCACAGACGAACGAAGACTGTGCCATTTAGTTTGGGAATCCGCTTTGATAGTCGGCATCGGACCCTTCAAGGAAAATTGAGTTTTTTTGAATTTAGGTCCTGAACCGAGACAATTAAATAGTGTTTTGCTTGACCCTTCTCTGAAATTTTCTCGAATTGGAAAATTTTAGTAGCAAGGAATTTTTGGCAAAATGGAGAAAGCTATACGTGATAGATTTGCAAATAGCGTCAATGACTTGGTGGATTTCGACAGCACATTCGCCGCAGCGAGATCCGAGGATAATGTTCATAGCCTGGAGGCTCTAAGAGTGGAGCTGGATTCGCTTTGGAACAACGTTAAAAAATCATACTTAGAATGCCGCGATCATGTTGCAGCGGAGGGCGAAACACCCATGGATAGAAACAAGCTTCGATCTCATTACAAAGACGCTAGGGAAAGCTATATGCGAGTCATAGGTTCATTGAACGCGGATATTAATGCATTTAAAGAACAGGCGATCCAGGAGAAGGCAGAAAGAGAGTCGATACAGCAAGTAAGATCCGAGGAAAGGGATTTTATGCCAGTCTCTAGACTCCCCCCGTGTGATACAGACACTTTCAAGGGAGGATATACAGCTTGGCCAACATTCAGGGACCTTTTCACTGCAATTTATATTAGGAATCCAAGGCTAAGCAACGTTGAAAAACTTTTTCATTTGACACAAAAGACCGCAGGAGAGGCGAGGGAGATGATAAGCCACGTTCCTTTGACAAATGATGGATTTTTATTAGCTTGGTCCAATTTAACTGACAGATATGAGAATAAAAGAATGCAGGTCAACGAACAGCTAAAGATTCTTTTTAATCTGCCAAATGTTACGGTAGAATGTTCTCAGTCAGTTCAGAAGCTGCAGCGCACTGTTAATAGCTGTATACAAACTCTTGAAATACTTTGCGTGGATGTTACAAAATGGGACCCGATCTTGATCTACTTATGTTCGGCAAGGTTACCTAGACAATTTCTAGAGGAGTTTGAGAATTCGTTAAATGATTGCAAGACTCTTCCAACATGGGCGGAATTTGACAGATTTCTGACCCATAAGTTTAAGACCCTCGAGTCTGTAAGCAATATTAAACCAAGTTTTAGTAAGCCAAGTCACAATAAGCAGGACCAGAACAAAAAGTTTTTCAACAGCTTTCACACGAACATTTCACAAAAGACCCACAGTTCTGGTGCTAAGAATAATGCTAATGCAAGACAGCCTCCGGCAAAACCTACCCAAACGGCTCAAAGTTGCCAGATTTGTAAAGCAACGCATTTCATTCGGGATTGTCCGAAGTTTATTGAGAAAAATATCAATGATAGGATTCACATCGTGAAGGTTTCACACTTATGCTACAATTGCCTTTCATCTAATCACGGGGTAAAAGACTGCAAGAGCAAATTTTCATGTAGAGAATGCAACTTGAAGCATCACACAATGCTACACAAGGGAACGGAAACCCAAGCTAGTAGCCAAGACCCAGCCAGAGATGTAGCGCGACCCAGTACTAGTGCTACCGCTCTTACGACAATTATACAGTCCACTCCTGACACAAGACAAAGTAACATCACCACCCTGACCCTTCGGGATAAGCAAATTAGTGAGCGTCATCCTAGGGAAACTTTGCTATTTACTGCCGTAGTGCAGATAGAATCTAGAGGACAACTATTCGATGCCAGAGCTATTATTGACTCTGGATCGCAGTCCACCTTTATAACAGATAAACTCAAGAACAAATTGAGTCTTCCAACTAAGCGAAACTTGGTACACGTCACGGGGCTTAGCCAGATGGTAGCCGAAACTTCGAACAAAGCTTGTCTCTTTACTTTGCGTTCAAGCTTAGACCCTCGATTTGAGTTGGAGGTTTGGGCGCCTGTCTTGAAGGCCCTTCCTTCTAATTTACCACCACAAAACTTAGACCTAGCACAACTTCGGGATGTTGCCAACCTTGATTTGGCAGATCCAAAATTCTATATTAGCCAACCGGTTGACCTTCTAATAGGAATGGACATAGGACCCCTTATTTTTGACATTGGATCTCCTATGAAATCAGTCGGCACACTTTTGGCACAGAACACAGTTTTTGGATGGATCGTTGGTGGACCCATAGCACAAGGAACTACAGGGGGTAACCGAGTTTCTCTGCACAACACAATATCGATAGAGAAAATACTTACACGTTTTTGGGAGGTGGAGGAGACCCCCAAAAAGATTTTGAGGTCTGAAGAGGACATGGTTTGTGAACAAAACTTTAAGACAACCACTCGCCGAAACCAAAATGGAAGATACGTTGTGACCCTACCGTTTAAAAATTGCGAAGAACTAGGAAGTTCTAGAAACATCGCTTTAGCACAATTTTATCGAATGGAAAGGAAGCTGCAGGCAACGCCTGAAATAAAGGAACAATATGATAAAACTATTCTGGAATATCTGGAACTTGGACACATGAGGAGATTATCGGCCGAGGAGGTAACTAAGACTCCCAATTACTATTTGCCGCATCATGCTGTCATCAAGCCAGATCGACTCACAACGAAACTTAGAGTGGTTTTCAATGCGTCAAGTCCTTCTTCGAACAAAAGAAGCCTCAACGACAACCTGTTTGCTGGACCCATTCTTCAACAAGACCTTGTGTTACAAATTTTGAAGTGGAGATTCTTCAAATACGTATTCAATGCGGACGTAACGAAGATGTACCGGCAAATTCTCCTAGACCCTAATCAGACACAATTCCAAAGAATACTTTTTAGAAAATCTCCAAAGGACCAAGTCGAGGATTTTGAGCTCTTGACAGTCACGTTTGGAGTAAATTGCGCACCATTCCTTGCAATCCGAACACTTCTTCAACTTGCGGAAGACGTGGCGGACACATACCCCTTAGCATCAAAGATCATTCAAGAGAATCTGTATGTTGATGATGTTCTGGTCGGGGCTCACACAATTGAAGAAGCCATCCGATCTCGTAAAGAGTTAATCTCAGCCTTTGACTCGGCTGGATTTCAACTCATGAAATGGACAGCAAATGATCACAAAGTCATTCAAGACTTACCTGCCGATCAATTGCTGCCAGTAAATTGGCTTGAGCTCTCGGAGGACTCTTCAACCAAAACCCTTGGTATTCGGTGGAATATTTCTGGGGATTATTTCACATTCACACCACCATCATTAGAAGTCAGACCAACGTACACAAAAAGAGAGGTCTTATCATCCATTGCCAAATTGTTTGACCCTTGTGGTTGGTTGGCCCCAGTTATTGTAATCGCCAAGCTAGTCATGCAGCAAGTATGGCTTGACAAAATAGACTGGGATGACACGCTCAAAGCAATAGCATTAATAAACTGGCAAACCTTTGTAAAAAACTGTGGGGAAATTGAATCAGTAAAAGTTCCAAGATGGATTCAGTTTGTGCCTTCGTGTCAAGTTGAAGTTCACGGGTTTTGTGATGCGTCTGAGAGTGCGTACGGAGCAGCTCTTTACATAAGAGTGGAACATGAAGACCACAAGACAGAAACATATTTGCTCGCTGCTAAGACTCGTGTAGCCCCCATAAAGAAAATCTCGCTACCAAGGCTTGAGTTATGCGGGGCTGTTTTATTATCAAAGCTTGCGTCGTCAATTATAGCTAAGCTTCAAATTTCTAACTTCACTACTTACTACTGGACTGACTCAACAATTGTTCTAGCATGGCTCAAGAAACCACCTTGTGCTTGGAGCACACCCACTTTATAACACTCAGAGGACTTTGCTAGTAAAAACAACGAACATGTTTGCTGTAACAGCAGAAAGTCTGATGAAATTGAGACAGCAGTTAATTCTGCTAAAACGGAAAATATTTTCTACTGTTCTCAGTTGGAAAAAGTTAAAAAAGCTCAATAAAGGCATAAATATATCAACATTTTATCTTTCACTTTATTTTAATAACAGCAGACAAAATTACTGCAAATGCAAATTTGCCCATAAACATTCCATTAAGAAACGGGGACAAACTTCTCACAGTGAGTGCAGTCCGATTCAATTTTAAGTTCAATGATAAGGGATCTCCTTTTCATAGCCGAGTCCGAACGGCGTACCGTAGAGCGACACCTCTTTGGGGTGAAGTTTTTACACGGCAAAGTACCTCACAAATATCGCCAGCATTAGGAGGGGATAACCGCCGCTGAAAAATTTTCTGATATTCCTGCCAGGATTCGAACACAGGCGTTAGCGTCAAAGACGGACAGACAAAATCGGATTTTTTTTATTAATATACAGCAAATGACTCAACTGTTGTTTAGAAGTTAAAAGTAAAATTGTATATAGTTTAATTCAAAAGTTTCAAATTTTTATTTTAATATTAGCAGGCAGTGGTTGCTTATATCAGCAGACTAATTTCTCTGGGTGAATAAATAACAATACACACAGTTTGTGGTATTTCAAATCTCTACAAATAGAATGACTATTGCAAATAGCAAAAAATTCTAATAACACTTTTCAACAAATGTGAGCTTAAAAGATAAAAATAGTCTGAAATAGCTCCTATTAACATCATTTCATTTCCTTTTTACATCATTTCCATTGCGGATTTTCTCCGACCCAGAGAGAATGTTTTTCTAAGCTTTCATATACTACAATATATAGTACACACAAATATCTACGTATTTTTAGTATATATGCACATACATATACATATATATTTCCAAATTTAAGGTATTGTTATTCATGTTTGTGAGTAGTTAACTTGGTTATCTACGAGGTGAGATGACTTGTTGTATTGTTGTAGCTACCCTTTACACGATAGTTCGTGCATATAATCTTCTTTAACTTATTATACATTTAAAGCAGTTTTTAAACTCTCCACCATAGGATGGGGGGTATACTAATTTCGTCATTCTGTTTGTAACTACTCGAAATATTCGTCTGAGATCCCATAAAGTATATATATTCTTGATCGTCGCGACATTTTATGTCGATCTAGCCATGTCCGTCCGTCCGTCCGTCTGTCTGTCGAAAGCACGCTAACTTCCGAAGGAGTGAAGCTAGCCGCTTGAAATTTTGCACAAATACTTCTTATTAGTGTAGGTCGGTTGGTATTGTAAATGGGCCATATCGGTCCATGTTTTGATATAGCTGCTATATAAATCGATCTTGACTTCTTGAGCCTCTAGAGTGCGCAATTCTTATCTGATTGGGATGAAATGTTTGTTAAGATATCCAACAACTGTGCAAAGTTTGGTTCAAATCGGTCCATAACCTGATATAGCTGCCGTATAAACCGTTCTTGGATCTTGACTTCTTGAGCCTCTAGAGTGCGCAATTTTTATCCGATTTTATTGAATTTTTGCACGATGTGTTTTGTTATTATATTCAAGTGTGCCAAGTATGGTTCAAATAGGTTCATTACCTGATATAGCTGCCATATAAACCGATCTTGGGTCTTGACATCTTGAGCCCCTAGAGTGCGCAATTCTTATCCGATTTGAATGAATTTTTGCACGACATGTTTTGTTTTGATATCCAACAACTGTGTCAAGTATGGTTCAAATCGGTCCATGACCTGATATGGCTGTCATATAAACCGATCTTGGGTCTTGACTTCTTGAGCCGCTAGAGGGCGCAATTCTTATCCGATTTCAATGAATTTCTGCACGAAGTATTTTGTTATGATATCCACCAACTGTGCCAGGTATGTGCAAATCGGTCCATGACCTGATATGGCTGTCATATAAAGCGATCTTGGGTCTTGACTTCTTGAGCCGCTAGAGGGCGCAATTCTTATCCGATTTCAATGAATTTCTGCACGAAGTATTTTGTTATGATATCCACCAACTGTGCCAGGTATGGTTCAAATCGTTTCATAACCTGATATAGCTGTCATATAAACTGTGTCAAATAAGGTTCAAATCGGTTCATAACCTGATATAGCTGCCATATAAACCAATCTGGGATCTTGACTTTTTGAGCCTCTAGAGGTTGCAATTATTATCCGATTTGCCTGAAATTTTGTACGACGGATCCTCTCATGACCATCAACATACGTGTTTATTATGATCTTAATCGGTCTATAGCCCGACACAGCTCCCATATAAATCGATCTCTCTATTTTATTTCTTGAGCCCCCAAAGGTCGCAATTCTTATTTGAATTGGCTGACATTTCACACAGGTCTCCAACATATAATTTAATTGATGTCGCTCGGACCATATCTTGATGTCGCTCTAATAGCAGAGAAAATCTTTTCTTATATCCCTTTTTGCCTAAAAAGAAATGCCGGAAAAAGAACTCGACAATTGCGACCCATGGTGGAGGGTATATAAGATTCGGCCCGGCCGAACTTAGCACGCTTTTACTTGTTTTTTAATAAATTGTAATTGTATAAGTGTGAAATTTATTATAAGTAAACGATGTTCATCGATGACGAACTTTGGATACCCACCACCAAGGATATATATTAACCTATTACAATTGCATCCTTAGCTATATTCAAATATGGGCTGTTGTGGACCCTATTGGGTTTGGATGTTGCGGGGCTGATATACGTCAGAGTTTTCATTTCAGGGAAATCGGGGAATAAATTTCCCATTTATGGAATAAAGACCCTATATCGAAGGATCGGTCTATATGTCGGCTATATCTAAATACAGTCCTGACTGAACTATATTCGCAATTTACTGTTCGAAATTTCAGCAAGATCGGGTAAAAAATAGATTCGCCTTTTATGGGCCTAAGACCCTAAATCAGCAGATTTATCTATATATGCCAGCTATATCCAAATATGATCCAATTTGGCCAGACCAAGAACTACGTATGGAAAAAATACGAATCTGAGCTACATTTCAGCACAGTATCTCTATTTTTGAAGGCTGTTGTGTGATTTCAAGTGATGGACAGACACAGGGACATCGCTAAATCCTCTGAGAATTTTATCGACGATCACCAATATATATACTTTGTAGGGTCAGAAAAGGATATTTCGATGTGTTGCAAACGGAATGAGTTACTCCAATCTTATGGTGGTTGGTATAATAACTCACGGTTATGTTTGACCCCCAATTGTTACTCTATGTGTCGAATATCTCGAAATATGTATCTTAAATTCTTTACAAAATTCATGAGCTTGAAATTTTGATCTAGCGACGTCTGTCTGTCAGTCTGCAAGTTAATTGCAAGCACGCCCTGCCTGAAAAACTAAAGTCATCTACACCCTCGAGCGAAAATATGTCTCATATAAAATTCTAAGGAAAAGTATTTACGGTTATAGTACGAATCAGACATCCAAATTTAGAATCAAATGCCTGGTGGAATACCCTAAGTGGATACATCTTTTAGAATCAGATTTGAAAGTGTAAAGGCAAGTACCAGGGGCCAACTTACCCCAAAAGAACCACAAGCGGTAATGGAAACCGACAGAAAAATATGTCTCAAATGAAACGATGTAATTGAAATATATTTGAGATCAGACTTAGAATCTGACGTTTGGATTAAAGGGACTGCCTAAAGCAAAAACTCGTTTCGTGCCACCAATCTGGATAATATGGGAATCAAATATAAAGTAATTGGTTACAAATGAAGAAATTGAGCTCCAACATTGCACAGATAACCTTGGTTTTACCATGACAGATTAACTTTAAAGATGGGCTATATCAAAGTATGTCTTGTCATAGCCCCCATATTTCGCATAAATATGAGGAGCTCCCGAAGTCAAATCAGTATATCGGTTGATACGAGTTTATGGCAATTTTATTTATAGATCTATCGGGTTATGATACCCATAGACCATACAAAGCCTACACTCTCGGCTATATTGTTTGTTGCACTCTCATATCAACTAACCTCTTCATCAACCCTTTGGGCATTTATTGGGCACAATTCTTATCCGACTGGACACAATTCGTATCCGACTGGGCTCAATTCTTATCCGACATAGGTCTCGATGGTTTACAGCACCCTTTTTGATCTGCCTTTGTTTTTGTTGTCTTAAACTCCGGGACTTAATGGTATATAGTGTTCCGTAGGTCGAAATCGACCTGTTGTGAACTTTGAGAAAACATTTGAGAAATATAAAATCATGTTTGCCATACTTGCACCACAATATTTAAGTCTAGTCACCCAACTCAATTATAGAAATTTTTTCGGTTGCTTGAATTTCCAAATGCGGATGAAAGTACTAGGTCAGTAAAGCAAAACCCCAAAAGGGTTTTGGGTTCGCAGGCCAAACTTTTTTAGGGCACTTTTTATAAGGGTCCTAAACAGGTTATATTTGGCGATACATTCTAGATATATAAGAGATGTGTGGTCCGATGTGGATATGGGGGTATAGATATCGATCGGTATAATATGAGGCTTAAAATAAAGAAAGGTATTTGGGAGTAGAGCACACCTTTTATACAAAAAATAGAAGACAACCCTAAAAATTACCGCCAAATGCTCCCTTAATGGGTAGATATTCCGAACAATACCATATGGCACTCAAATAGAAGGTGTGTGGAACTAGAAACCGAATCTAATATTTTACCATGGATCCAAGTATCTGGGGGCATGCACCCCAAAAAATTACTCCAATTGGACAAATAGATAAATAGGGGCTATATAGGACTCTTATGAAAGGTATTTGGGGGAATCTGACCCCAACCCCCTAAACTCCTTAGGAGGCCATAGGGGAAAAAAGTCACCAAGTGTTATACTTGCGGAAATTTGTTGGTTAGAGTCTCCACCAAGTGGAGTCAGAAACTGAAGACAGTGATGTTTGCTATAGTGGTGACATACAAGCAGAATGACCATAGCCCAAAAGCCAAAAAATCGGTTCAGTTTTCTTAGTGTCTGAAATCTCACAAATGGTCCCACATTTTTAAGGTGGATTTCTTATGATTTCTGTCGATTTATTGTTGTTGAATGTAAATATATATAACTTAAACAAGTAAAAACGTACTAAGTTCGGCCGGGTTTTGTTATAATTTTGCACAAAATGAACTTAGTTGAAGGGTTTTAATGCTAGTGCCAAAAAAAAAAAAATAGTTATTGCGTCGGTTTTTTCACAATCGGTTCCAGATAGTATCAATCTTTTTTGTGTAAGAATTATTAAAAAAAACTTAAATTCACTAAGAAAAATGTATTTGTTGTTGCCACAAGCAGCTTGGATATAATAAGCATGCAATTTTAAGCATTAAAATTCTTTATTTTTAAAAACTGGTGCAGGATCGGATGTTGGGTTTTTTTATTTAGTTTGAATCACTAAAAGTGAGCGCGGCTATTCTATAACAAAATCACAAAATTTGCATGAATAGCCATCGGAACATCTCAAATTGCTATGAACTATAGCCAGGGCGTAACTTTATAACAACTCATTTTGGCTTTGGCATTAAAAAATTTTATTAAATTTGTGTTAATTAATAAAATAGTATAAAACATATTTATCTGCATATCGTAAGGATATTATATTTCAAAGTCTCGTAGAAATTCTCTCTGTTGTTTTCAACAGAAATATTTTATTAAATAGTATTATTTTACGAGTGTATGCAGAAATTATAATAAGTGAGGTTATTATTTGGTAAAAAAAAGGTCAGAGCCTACAAGGACTTTTAAACCTTAATAGGCTATTAAAAGTTTTTGTGAATACGGTTTCTGGTGCAAATGCCTATTAGCAGTTTATAAAGCCTCCATAATTCTTTGTAAAAACGGCTGATATACTTTATGGGGTCGCAGTTCAATATTTCGAGGTATTACAAACAAAATGACTAGATTAGTAAGCCCCAATCCCAATTCAGATCAGTTTTAATCAACAGGAAAAAGCACCTTCAACAAAGTTGTAAACGCAGCTGTAAAATTGCTATAAACATTCTGTTAAGGAAAAACGGTTATAACACAGGTGCCGTTGAGTTGAAGTTAAGATCGGCGATAAGGGCCTTCCATCTATTTTCATTTAATCAGAAGCGGTTTGACCAAGATAAGATATCGGTCATATTGAGGTTATAGTGGCAGTCTAAAATCAACCAAACATAGATAATTATACACTACACCACTACTGTGGTAAAGGGTATTATAACTTAGTGAATTTGTTTGTAACACTCAGAAGCAAGAGAGATAGACCCATTGATAAGGATACCGATCGACTCAGAATCACTTTCTGATTTGATTTAGCTATGTCCGTCTGTCCGTGTCAATTTGTGTACAAAGTAAACGACTTAATTTTCATCCGATCGTCTTCAAATTTGGCAAAAGCATTTTCTTGGGCATAGAGACGAAGCCTATTGAAATTGGAAAAAATCGGTTCAGTTTTGGATATAGCTCTCATATATATGTTCCTCCGATTTGGACTAAAATTGCAACTATATCGTCATTTGCAAATATTGGCCACTATGAAGATTTAACAAGTAAGAGCGTGCTTAGTTCGGCCGGGCCGAATCTTATATACCCTCCACCATTGATCGCATTTGTCGAGTTCTATGCGCGGTATCTCTTTTTAGACAAACATAGAATATTGAATAAGAACTGTTATCCTATTGGAGCTATATCAAGTTATTGTCCGATTCGGACCATAATTGAATGCTGACTGACATTGTAGAAGTCATTGTGTAATATTTCAGTTCATTCGGATAAGAATTGCGCCTTGTAAGGGCTCAAGAAGCAAAATCGGGAGATAGGTTTATATGGGAGCTGTATCAAGCTATTGATCGATTCAGACCAAACTAGACACGTATGTATGAAGGTCGTGAGAGAAGGCCTTGTACAAAATTTCAGCCAAATCGGATGAGAATTGCGCCCTCTAGAGGTTCGAGAAGTCAAGATCCCAGATCGGTTTATATGGCAGCTATATCAGGTTCTATATCGATTTACGCCATACTTAGCACAGTTATTGGAAATCATAACAAAACACCTCATGCAAAATTTCAGCCAAATCGGATGAGAATTGCGCCATCACTTGGCTCAAGAAGTCAAGATCCAAGATCGATTTATATGACAGCTATACCAGATTATGAACCGAATTGAATCATACTTAGCATAGTTATTGAAAGTAATACGAAAACACTACGTGCAAAATTTTAGTTAAATCGGACGATAATTGCGCCCTCTAGAGGCTCAGGAAGTCAAGACCCAAGATCGGTTTATATGACAGCTATACCAGATTATGGACCGATTTGAACCATACTTGGCACAATTGTTGGATACCATAACAAAATACGTCGTGCAAAATTTCATTCAAATTGGATAAGAATTGCGCACTCTAGAGGCTCAAGAAGTCAAGACCCAAGATCGGTTTAAATGGCAGCTATATCAGGTTATGGACCGATTTGAACCATACTTGGCACAATTGTTGGATATCATAACAAAATAAGTCGTACAAAATTGCATTCCAATCCGATAAGATTTGCGCCTTCTAGAGGTTCGAGAAGTCAAGACCCAAGATCGGTTTATATGGCAGCTATATCAAAACATGGACCGATATGGCCCATTTTCAATACCAACCGATCTACACTAATAAGAAGTATTTGCGCAAAATTTCAAGCGCCTAGCTTTACTCCTTCGGAAGTTAGCGTGCTTTCGACAGACGGACGGACGGACGGACGGACAGACGGACGGACATGGCTAGATCGACATAAAATTTCGCGACGATCAAGAATATATATACTTTATGGAATCTCAGACGAATATTTCGAGTAGTTACAAACAGAATGACAAAATTAGTATACCCCCATCCTATGGTGGAGGGTATAAAAATAGAAGAAGAAATGTTTCGACTTGCTACTGTGACTGTTAAAATTACAAAAAATACAAATATCGTCCATCTACTCGCCACCAAGGCGCAACATTAAGCAAGATCACTACGTAAGTCTTATTAGTATATTTGGAGGCAATTTTATAATTGGAGGAGACTTCAACACAAAAAACACATTTTGGCGATCGAGGCTCGCAATTGTAAAATGAAGAGAGCTTCTCACTGCAATACTACAATGTCGGCCATTTTCGGGTCAGGTCAAACTTATGGGCCAAATAATATAGAAACCAGACCTTATTGACTTCTATCTGGCAAATGGAATATCAGATGAGTTTTTTTTTTGAGGAAGATTATCTTGGGTAACCATCAGACCATTCAGCTGTCACATTAACATTGAGCGATAGCGTTATGAAAAATGATATCCGCTTACACTTGTAAATAGGAAGACAAATTGGGCTTATTTTAAGCAGATTTTAGATAACCATATTGAATTAAACGTGCTTCTAAAAACGATCGAACACATCGAGCAAGAATTAGACTTAATTACTGAAGCCATTCAACTTTCGGCTTGGAGTATCACTCTGCAGACTGTAAAGTCCCCACATACTAAAACATATCCTTTAGACGTCGGATAGCTAGTGTCAGAAAAGCGCAAGGCAAGAAAATATTGGAATCGTACGCCAGAGAACAGAAAACAGCTTAATATACTAAGTTCGAAGCTTAAAAAACTACTTAAGACTATTTGGGATAGGTCTACAAAATCTTTTCTACAAAATTTAACCCCATGCAAGAACCCCAACTACAGCTTATGGAAAGCAAATAAGTACTACGACCGGCCTGCGAACCAAAACGTTCCCATACGCAAGAAAGATAATAAATGAACTAGAAGCTCGCAGGAAAAAAGCTGATATTTTTGCAAAGCACTTAGAAAAAACGTTTACACCTTTACCTACGCAAACTGATCATGAGAATGTGAAACGTATTTCGAAAATAGATATACTTATTATAAGAAACTATTAGAAATGATTTAAGTCCAAATAGGGTGCCCGATAATAATTTAGTAACTGGAGCAATTTTTAAAAGTTTATCAGAAAAAGCTAAAAAAAAACTTCTCATTATAAATGCTTGTTTTCGTCTCAGCTATGTTCCATTTAGAAGGAAAGTAGCTGAGGTCATAATGATACAAAAACCTATAAAAACGAGAACTTGGTGGCCTCCTACAGGCCTATATCACTATTGCCAGTGCTTTCAATAGTATTTGAAAAGCTCTTGTTAAACAGACTAAAACCAATAATGAAGAAAGGAAATTAATACCAGCTCATCAATTTGGCTTTAAAACCGGTCTATCTACAGTGGAGCAACTGCATAGAATTTTAGATGTTGCAGAATCAGCGGTGGAAAATAAAATCATTTGTTCCGCAGTATTTCTGAATGTAAAGCAAGCGATTGATAAAGTATGGCATGACGACTTTCTACTAAAATTGCATAGAGATAAATTTTTGGCAATTGAGGAGGGGGGTCAATACTCAACTCACGGTATGGAAAATGCAGGGTGGCTGACATGAAGTTTCACCAACTAAAACGATTCAAATATTTATTGATTCAAAAGACAAATACACTAATACCCCGGTTTGCGTCGCTAATAGGGACCGGAGAAAAGCGACGCAAATCGAAACGACGCAAACCGAAACACGTTTACCCATACATTTACATTGATTTTTATTGAATCGGTTCCATGACCTTGTTTGAGCTAGAAAATTTATTTTAAGGTATTTTTTTTTATTTAAATTAATATACGAAAATTCATAAGAAAATCTTAACATTAGCATTATTATTATTATAGATATTAATCAAAAACAAGTAAAAGCGTGCTAAGTTCGGCCGGGCCGAATCTTATATACCCTCCACCATGGATCGCATTTGTCGAGTTCTTTTCCCGGCATCTCTTCTTAGGCAAAAAAGGATATAAGAAATGAGTTGCTCTGCTATTAAAACGATATCAAGATATGGTCCGGTTCGGACCACAATTAAATTATGTGTTGGAGACCTGTGTAAAATTTCAGCCAATTCGTATAAGAATTGCACCCTTTGGGGGCTCAAAAAAATAGAGAGATCGATTTATATGGGAGCTGTATTGGGCTATAGACCGATTCAGATCATAAAAAACACGTTTGTTGATGGTCATGAGAGGATCCGCCGTACAAAATTTCAGGCATATCGGATAATAATTGCGACTTCTAGGGGTCAAGAAGTCAAGATCCCAGATCGGTTTATATGGCAGCTAGATCAGGTTATGAACCGATTTGAACCTTATTTGACACAGTTGTTGAAAGTAAAAATAAAATACGTCATGCAAAATTTCAGCCAAATCGGATAGGAATTGCGCCCTCTAGAAGCTCAAGAAGTCAAATCCCCAGATCGGTTTATATGACAGCTATATCAGGTTATGGACCGATTTCAACCATACTTGGCACAGTTGTTGGATATCATAACGAAATACTTGGTGCAAAAATTCATTCAAAGATTTGTGATATAAGAATTGTGCCCTCTAGAGGCTCAAGAAGTCAAGACCCAAGATCGGTTTATATGGCAGCTATATCAGGTTATGGACCGATTTAAACCATACTTCGCACAGTTGTTGGGTATCATAACAAAACACGTCGTGCGAAATTCCATTCCATTCGGATAAGAATTGCGCCCTCTAGAGGCTCAAGAAGTCAAGACCCAAGATCGGTTTATATGGCAGCTATATCAGGTTATAAACCGATTTGAACCATACTTGGCACAGTTGTTGGATATCATAACAAAACACGTCGTGCAAAATTTCATTTCAATCGGATAAGAATTGCGCACGCTAGAGGCTCAAGAAGTCAAGACCCAAGATCGGTTTATATGGCAGCTATATCAGGTTATAGACCGACTTAATCCATACTTGGCACAATTGTTGGATATATGTACAAAACACGTCGTGCAAAATTTCATTCCAATCGGATAAGAATTGCGCACTCTAGAGGGTCAAGAAGTCAAGACCCAAGATCGGTTTATATGGCAGCTATATCAAAACATGGACCGATATGGCGCATATACAATACCAACCGACCTACACTAATAAGAAGTATTTGTGCAAAATTTCAAGCGGCTAGCTTTACTCCTTCTGAAGTTAGCGTGCTTTCGACAGACAGACGGACGGACGGACGGACAGACGGACGGACATGGCTAGATCGACACAAAATTTCACGACGATCAAGAATATATATACTTTATGGGGTCTCAGACGAATATTTCGAGTAGTTACAAACAGAATGACGAAATTAGTATACCCCCCATCTTATGGTGGAGGGTATAATAAACAATAATTCACAGGCAATAAAAAAGGGAAAAGTAATATACAAATTAAAAACAAGTAAAAAGGCGTTAAGTTCGGCCGGGCCGAACTTTGGATACCCACCACCTCGGGTATATATGTAAACCACCTTTCATCAAAATTCGGTGAAAATTTCATACCTTATACTCATATACCTCATACCGATCTGAACTATATACGACACGGATGTCGAAAAGCCGAACATAAGTCACTGTGTCAAATTTCAGTGAAATTGGATTATAAATGCGCCTTTTATGGGAGCAATACTTTAAATCGAGATATCGGTCTACATGGCAGCTATATCCAAATCTGGACCGATTTGGGCCAAGTTGCATAAACATGTCGAAGAGCCTAACACTAAGCACTGTCCCAAATTTCGGCGAAATCGGACAATAAATGCCTCTTTTATGGGCCCTAAACCTTAAATCCAGAGATCGGTCTATATGGCAGCTATATTCAAATCTGGACTGATCTGGACAAAATTGAAGAAGGACGTCGAAGAGCCTAACCAAACTCACTGTCTCAAATTTCAGCGACATCGGCAATAAATGCGTCTTTTATGGCCCCGAAACCTAAAACCTAGATATCGGTCTATATGGCAGCTATATCCAAATCTGGACCGATCTGTGCGATATTGCAGAAGTATGTCAAGGGGCTTAACTTAACTCACTGTTCCAAATTTCGGGGACATCGGGCAATAAATGAGCATTTTATGGGCCCAAAACCATAAATCAAGAAATCGGTCTATATGGCAGCTATATCCAAATTTGAACCGATCTGGACCAAATTGAAGAAATATGTCAAAGGGCCTAACACATCTTACTGTCCCAAATTTCAGCAAAATCGGATAATGAATGTGGCTATTATGGGCCTTACACCATAAATCAAGAAATCGGTCTATATGGCAGCTATATCCAAATTTGAACCGATCTGAACCAAATTGAAGAAATATGTCAAAGGGCCTTATACAATTCACTGCCCCGAATTTCATCAAAATCGGATAATAAATGTGGCTTTTGTGGGCCTAAGACCCTAAACCGGAGGATCGGTCTATATGGCAGCTATATCCAAATCTGAACCGATCTGGACCAAATTAAAGAAACATGTCAAAGGGCCTAAGACAACTCACTGTCCCAAATTTCAGCGAAATCGGACCATAAATGTGGCTTTTATGGGTCTTAGACCCTAAATCGGAGGATCGGTCTATATGGCAGCTATATCCAAATCTGAACCGATCTGAGCCAAAT
Organism: Stomoxys calcitrans; assembly: GCF_963082655.1. Lineage (NCBI taxonomy): Eukaryota > Metazoa > Arthropoda > Insecta > Diptera > Muscidae > Stomoxys > Stomoxys calcitrans. Next base: position 69,055,648 of record NC_081555.1, read on the forward strand.
TGACAAAGAATGTCGAAGGACCTAACACAACTCACTGTCCTAAATTTCAACAAAATCGGACCATAAATGTGGCTTTTATGGGCCTAAGACCCTAAATCGGCGGATCGGTCTATATGGGGGCTATATCAAGATATAGTCCGATATAGCCCATCTTCGAACTTAACCTGCTTATGGACAAAAAAAGAATCTGTGCAAAATTTCAGCTCAATATCTCTATTTTTAAAGACTGTAGCGTGATTTCAACAGACAGACGGACAGACGGACGGACATGGCTAGATCGTCTTAGATTTTTACGCTGATCAAGAATATATATACTTTATAGGGTCGGAAATGGATATTTCGATGTGTCGCAAACGGAATGACAAAATGAATATACCCCCATCCTTCGGTGGTGGGTATAAGATAGAATTCATCATATAAAATTAAATTCGTCGATTTAATCTTCCTCAGTTTGAGTTGGCAAACTTGCTGATTTTTTTTATGAAATTATCTAAGGTTTGTTGGATTGTCAAAGCTTTCTTTTTATACCCTCCACCATAAGATGGGGGGTATACTAATTTCGTCATTCTGTTTGTAACTACTCGAAATATTCGTCTGAGACCCCATAAAGTATATATATTCTTGATCGTCGCGACATTTTATGTCGATCTAGCCATGTCCGTCCGTCTGTCCGTCCGTCCGTCCGTCCGTCTGTTTGTCGAAAGCACGCTAACTTCCGAAGGAGTAAAGCTAGCCGCTTGAAATTTTGCACAAATACTTCTTATTAGTGTAGGTCAGTTGGTATTGTAAATGGGATATATCGGTCCATGTTTTGATATAGCTGCCATATAAACCGATCTTGGGTCTTGACTTCTTGAGCCTCTAGAGTGCGCAAATCTTACTCGATTGGAATGAAATTTTGCACGACGAGTTTTCTTATGATATTTAACAACTGTGCCAAGTATGGTTCAAATCGGTCCATAACCTGATATAGCTGCCATATAAACCGATCTTGGGTCTTGAGTTCTTGAGCCTCTAGAGTGCGCAATTCTTATCCGATTGAAATGAAATTTTGCACGACGTGTTTTGTTATTAAATCCAACAACTGTGCCAAGTATGGTTTAAATCGGTCCATAACCTGATATAGCTGCCATATAAACCGATCTTGGGTCTTGACTTCTTGAGCCTCTAGAGGGCGCAATTCTTATCCGATTTGAATGAGTTTTTGCACGAAGTATTTCGTCATGATATCCAACAACTGTGTTAAGTATGGTTGAAATCGGTTCATAACCTGATATAGCTGTCATATAAACAGATCTGGGGATTTGACTTCTTGAGCTTCTAGAGGGCGCAATTCCTATCCGATTTGGCTGAAATTTTGCACGACGTATTTTATTTTTACTTTCAACAACTGTGTCAAATAAGGTTCAAATCGGTTCATAACCTGATATAGCTTCCATATAAACCGATCTGGGATCTTGACTTCTTGAGCCCCTAGAGGTCGCAATTATTATCCGATATGCCTGAAATTTTGTACGACGTATCCTCTCATGACCATCAACAAACGTGTTTATTATGTTCTAAATCGGTCTATAGCCCGATACAGATCCCATATAAATCGTTCTTTCTATTTTACTTCGTGAGCCCCAATGGGCGCAATTCTTATACGAATTGGCTGAAATTTTACACAGGTCTCCAACATATAATTTAATTGTGGTCCGAACCGGACCATATCTTGATATCGTTTTAATAGCAGAGCAACTCTTTTCTTATATCCTTTTTTGCCTAAGAAGAGATGCCGGGAAAAGAACTCGACAAATGCGATCCATGGTGGAGGGTATATAAGATTCGGCCCGGCCGAACTTAGCACGCTTTTACTTGTTGAAATAAATTTCTTTATAACAATTAATAGTTTCGGTTACATTTCTAGACACCTTTAAACTTCGATCTTCGTTTGGATCATTATTTTTAAAAATTTTAATTGCTTGCGTTATCAACTGTATCGCTTCAGAGATTTTAGCAGTGGTAGCTTTTTAATCTCTGGTTCAACTTCAAGTGTATGTGTGTCCAGCGTATTGTTCATCTCAGCTGATATCAAACTTTCGTTATCTACAATAGATCTTTGTCGTATAAAGGAAGCTCACTTATGTCTTCTTCTTCCATACCTTCAAAATCAGCATTTCTTGCTGTTTCTGCGAGTTATTTTCCAATGCTCGGAACATCATTAATTTCTTCCATATCTTTGATAATGCATTCGGGCCATAATTGGCGCCAAGTTCCGTTCATGCACGATTCCTTAACTTCCTTCGAAGATTGGATTATATTTTCAACAGCCATCCTGATGCTATAATTCTTCCAAAAATCTTTCATTGAGGGCATATTATCTCCATTAGTTGCATTAAGAAGTTGGCTAAAAGTTCGTCGCAAATAATAGGACTTGAAGTTAGATATTACACCTTGGTCCATTGGTTGTATCACTGATGTGGTATTTGGAAGCATAAAAAAGTGGGAATTTTCCCTTTTCTGTTTATGTTTTGCACCCGAAAACTTCGAAGTCACAGAAAATTTTAGAACGACGCAAATCGAAGCGACGCAAACCGGGGTATTAGTGTATGTATGGAAGTAATCTATAACATTATCCATTCACTTTTGCTCGATATGACTAACTTTTGCCCTGACTATTGCTCTGAGTTGGTAAAAAAAACATGCAAGTTGCACGAAAGTGGTGCAACTCCCAAAACCGAGCGCACGTACAAGAATTTGAGTGTATGGAGGGCCAGTCATTTTCATTCTCAAGCAATGGATGGGCAACTGCAACCGCCGACGACGGCTATCCAATCGATTTCATCGAGCTTATCGCCAAAGAAAATGCGACTTGCTATCGGGAAAATATTTTGGAAGCTGAACCGTTACATAAAGCACGTTTTGGAGCTTTGGGGCGTGGCAATCCTAGTTGCAGTGCCTCGGCAAGTTAAAATTAGAACTTTTTAGAAAAACACCAGTCATAGAAAAACACCGCCTCCAAAATGTCAGACAAATCGAGTATTAATTGCGCCCTTCAGAAGCTCGAAAAGTCAAACTGGGAGATCGGTTTATATGACAACTATATCAGGGTATATACCGATTTGGACCATACCTAGAACAGTTGTTGGAAGTCATACCAAAACGACATATGCGAAATTTCAACCATATTGGATAAGAATTTCGTCACCTAGAAGCCCAAGAAGTCTAATCGGAAGATAGGTTCATATTGCGACTATATCAGGATATGGACTGATTTAGACCAGACTTAACACAGTTGTTGGGAGTCAAAATAACACACTTAACTTCAGCCCAATTGGATAAGAATTGCGCCCTCTAGAAGCTCTAGAAGTCAAGACCCAAGGTCGGTTTATATGGCAGCTATATCATAACGCGTTATGCAAAATTTCAGCCAAATAGGATAGGAATCCGCCCTCTAGAGGCTCTAGAAATTTGTTCGGGAGAACGGTGATATAGACTATACTTGGCACAGTTGCTGGAAGTCATACCAGAACAGTTCATCCAAAATTTCAGCCAAATCGGATAGGAATTGCTCCCTCTAGAAGTCAAGACCGATGGTCGGTTTATATGGCAGCTATATCAGGTTATGAACCGATTTAGATCATACGTGGCACAGTTGTCGGATGTGATACCAAAACACCACGTGCAAAATTTCAGCCAAATCTGATAAGAATTGCGACCTCTAAAAGCTCAAGACCTAAAATCTGTTTATATGGCAGCTATATCTTAATATGGACCGATTTGGTCCATTTACATTCCAATCGACCTACACTAATAAGAAGTATTTGTGCAAAATTTCAAGCGCCTGGCTTTACTCCGTCGAAAGTTAGCGTGCTTTCGACAGACGGACGGACATGGCTAGACTTAAAATGTCATGACGATCAAGATCTAGTTTATGGGGTCTTAGACGACTATTTTGACGGAATGACGAAATTAGTATACCCCTATCCTATGGCGGAGGGTATAAAAACTTAAATTAAAATAAATGTTTGACTTTAACCCTTGTTTTAACATTTCTACAAACAAATAATTTCTTTTTATTTACTTTAAGTAACCGTTTTTCTAACGAATTATCAAAATTTTTTAAACGAATTGGCAACAACCTAAAATAGTGTTTTCTTGCAAACTATCAGAACATGTTTGACATTTTCGTAACGGGATTTGTTTCTGTTATAAATCATAAATTTAGCTTTCATCTTACGCGCTTTAGAATTCTTTATTTGGCTGTCCATACGCGGTCCCCGATTTTGTGCACATAACTGTATATGTAGGTCATTGTTTCCTATAGGCCATCTCTGATTATGATGTCACACAATTTACATATAAAGGGTACCGCCCGACTTTTGCCTTCCCTTACTTTTGTTTTTAATAGACTTATACTATGGATATTAGTTGACAATCTAACAACGAGAACCCAGAATAAAATTAGGAAGAAAACAGCTCAACAAATATTTTCTATAATTTATTAAATTACTATTTTAAATACTATATATTACTTAGTTGACACTTAACACGCTAATTGAATTCTATAACGTTGTGATGGCTGATCTAAAACGATCTACAATGTAAGAGCAAGTGGAAGGGCATCCACAATGCTGCTTATGGAGGATTCACTTTGGCCTTCATATTGACGAAAATGAGGACGATGAGCCATAAATTTATAATGATGGGGTTGGAAATGTGAATGGTGTGCATTGTAGTGATGATGCAAATGTGGATGGTGTACATGGTGGTGATGATGATAACGAAGTGCATGATTATGATAAAAATGCGAATGATTGAAACGGTTATGCCATTGACTGGAATGGGGATGACCTCGAGATATGCTACGGGAACATCTTCCGTGGGGGTGTTGACATCTCTGGTGGCGTCTTCGGTGTTCGTTTCTCAAATGTTGTCTTTCTTCGGAATCAGCAATAATTTGAACGTCATCATCTTCGGGTGGAATGGAACCACAAATCGATTCGCTGTCACTGATTACTTCAATATTATCTTCAGATGTTTGTTTATGAAACTGCGATCGTGCTTTGCTTTGGCCAATGACCCCAATAAATCTAGTGTGATACCTCTTGTGTCTGTTGAAATTATTGGAACGCATATTTGTCTCCATTCTGCGTATAACACTCTGCAAAATGTTATGGGCATCTCGAGTTGTTTTAATAGCTCGTTGCCACTGCACCATTATGTCGTCCAGTTCTGAGCTGTTAGACGCCGAAAATTCTCTGCTTTGAGCTTGCTGTGAAGTTGAGGGCTGCTCTGGTGATTCCTCCACATCTTCGTCGTCATGACCCATAGAGTTTTTGTTTTCACTAACCGAAGCCATTGTTGAGATTTCCAATTACGTTTCGTTCTTGTCTTTCAATTAATGATGAAATTCTTTGTTGCGAAATTTCCAAAACAAAAAAATTCTTTGTTATCTTTGCCTTTACGCGCCACTGCACTGAGCGCTTTGCTTGGGTTCCGTTTGGAGGTTGTTTTCACGCCGGTTGTTTACGTTTAACTGAACGTATTTGCTTCTTGGTTTGTGTTTTTGTAGGGGGCCATTTCTCAATCGATAAACATATACGTCGTAGCTGTTTTCATTCTCCCTCTTTGGGCGTTCGTTCCAATGTACCAGTGCCATGAAATTTGTTTACTCAAAATGTTATTATGAGTTTCTACACAGTGTTCTGGAATGGCTATATTTGCAAGTTACAATAATATATAATATTTGGAAAAATTGATACTTGACAAATTAAGAAGTCTCCTACATTAATGGTGAATAGTTAAAAAATCTAAAAGATTCATTTGGATCGGACAGTGGGTACCCATAAACCTGAACTTATTTTTAAACCTCAATAACTACAAACTGTTCCTTAATGGAATCTTCAAGGGCAAAATTTCTTGTTATTTATTCACTATACACACGTATTCCACATATAGACCGCAACTAAAACGGGTGTCAAAATTTCTAATGAAATTCTCTGACCCAATTACTTTGAAAATCGAGTGGAAATTACGCAATACTTTTCAGAATGCAATATCACAAACTGGACTGAGGTTAACAGAAAATAATTTTTTCAACAATCTGATGAAAAAGGGCATTAAATGAACTTAAGGCATAAAATCAGGAAATATAATATAGCAATTATGTATAACTATAGGAATCAGGCCCACACCCAGAAAAACAAGTTTGCTGAGATCACCAAACGTTGCCTGCTAATTTTAATTTAATATTTTTAAACGTTTGAAGGAAAAAGTTTCAGAATGTTGAACACACGGACGATAGTTAAGGCATTTCTATACATTATTGTATTTTTCTTTGGCAACAAGCATTAATTTGTTCTTTAAAGGCTTATATATGATTTTAGTAGGAATTTGACTGTTGCTACAATCATAGAAAAAGTTTGCTGAAAATAGCAAACACTGCCTGCTGAAAATCAGTACTTAATTTTGCTGCTATTGTAGCAGTAGTTCTCCAATTACAGCAGTAGTTCTGCAATTTCATAGTATCATGCTTACTGCCGAAAAGTTTGTTGTTTGCTGAAAATGACTGCTGCTTAATTATGAAGAGGATGTTAGAAGAAACAAGTAAAAGCGTGCTAAGTTCGGCCGGGCCGAATCTTATATACCCTTCACCATGGATTGCATTTGACGAGTTCTTTTTCCGGCTTCTCTTCTTAGGCAAAAAAAGGATATAAGAAAAGATTTGGTCTGCTATTATAGCGATATCAAGATATGGTCCGGTTTGGACCACTATTAAATTATATGTTGGAGACCTGTGCAAAATGTCAACCAAATCGAATAAGAATTGCGCCCTTTGGGGGCTCAAGAAGTCAAATAGAGAGATCGATTTATTTGGTTGCTGTATCGGCCTATAGACCGATTCAGACCATAATAAACACGTATGTTGATGGTCATGAGAGGATCCGTCGTACAAAATTTCAGACAAATTGTCAAAATCCCAGATCGGTTTATATGGCAGCTATATCAGGTTATGACCCGATTTGAACTTTATTTGACACAGTTGTTGAAAGTACGAATAAAATACGTCATGCAAAATTTCAGCCAAATCGGATAGAAATTGCGCCCTCTAGAAGCTGAAGAAGTCAAATCCCCAGATCTGTTTATATGACAGCTATATCAGGTTATGAACCGATTTGAACCATACTGAGCACAGTTGTTGGATATCATAACAAAACACGTCGTGCAAAAATTCGTTCAAATCGGATAAAAATTGCGCCCTCTAGAAGCTCAAAAAGTCAAGTCCCAAAATCGGTTTATATGGCAGCTATATCCGGTTATGAACCGATTTGATCCATACTTGGCACAGTTGTTGGATATCATAACAAAACACGTCGTGCATAATTTCATTCCAATTGGATAAGAATTGCGCACTCTAGAGGCTCAAGAAGTCAAGACCCAAGATCGGTTTATATGGCAGCTATATCAGGTTATGGACCGATTTGAACCATACTCGGCACTGTTCTTAGATATCATAACAAAACACGTCGTGCAAAATTTCATCCCAATCGGATAAGAATTGCGCACTCTAGAGGCTCAAGAAGTCAAGACCCAAGATCGGTTTATATGGCAGCTATATCAAAACTTGGACCGATATGGCCCATTTACAATACCAACCGACCTACACTAATAAGAAGTATTTGTGCAAAATTTCAAGCGGCTAGCTTTCCTACTTCGGAAGTTAGCGTGCTGTCGACAGACAGACGGGCGGACGGACATGGCTAGATCGACATAAAATGTCGCGACGATCAAGAATATATATACTTTATGGGGTCTCAGACGAATATTTCGAGTAGTTACAAACAGAATGACGAAATTAGTATACCCCCATCCTATGGTGGAGGGTATAAAAATAAAACTCCAATGTAAATATGTGTCTCAGTGGATGTTTTTAGTCACCACTGAATGTATACTTTCCATAATCTGCTTTTCTTTAAATTTAGATACAAAGGTACAAAGCACTAACAAACAAGTAAAAGCGTGCTAAGTTCGGCCGGGCCGAATCTTATATACCCTCCACCATGGATCGCATTTGTCGAGTTCTTTTCCCGGCATCTCTTCTTAGGCAAAAAGGGATATAAGAAAAGAGTTGCTCAGCTATTAAAACGATATCAAGATATGGTCCGGTTCGGACCACAATTAAATTATATGTTGGAGACCTGTGTAAAATTTCAGCCAATTCGTATAAGAATTGGTCCCATTGGGGCTCACGAAGTAAAATAGAGAGAACGATTTATATGGGATCTGTATCGGGCTATAGACCGATTCAGACCATAATAAACACGTTTGTTGATGGTCATGAGAGGATCCGTCGTACAAAAGTTCAGGCATATCGGATAATAATGGCGACCTCTAGGGGTCAAGAAGTCAAGATCCCAGATCGGTTTATATAGCAGCTATATCAGGTCATGAACCGATTTGAACCTTATTTGACACAGTTGTTGAAAGTAAAAATAAAATACGTCATGCAAAATTTCAGCCAAATCGGATAGGAATTGCGCCCTCTAAAAGCTCAAGAAGTCAAATCCCCAGATCTGTTTATATGACAGCTATATCAGGTTATGGACCGATTTTAACCATACTTGACACAGTTGTTGGATATCATAACTTCGTGCAAAAATTCATTCAAATCGGATAAGAATTGTGCCCTCTAGAGGCTCAAGAAGTCAAGAAGTCAAGACCCAAGATCGGTTTATATGGCAGCTATATCAGGTTATGGACCGATTTAAACCATACTTGGCACATTTGTTGGGTATCATAACAAAACACGTCGTGCGAAATTCCATTCCATTCGCATAAGAATTGCGCCCTCTAGAGGCTCAAGAAGTCAAGACCCAAGATCGGTTTATATGGCAGCTATATCAGGTTATGGGCCGATTTGAACCATACTTGGCACAGTTGTTGGATATCATAACAAAACACGTCGTGCAAAATTTCATCCCAATCGGATAAGAATTGCGCACTCTAGAGGCTCAAGAAGTCAAGACCCAAGATCGGTTTATATGGCAGCTATATCAGGTTATAAACCGATTTGAACCGTACTTGGCACAGTTGTTGGATATAATAACAAAACACGTCGTGCAAAATTTCATTCTGATCGGATAAGAATTGCGCACACCAGAGGCTCAAGAAGTCAAGACCCAAGATCGGTTTATATGGCAGCTATATCAGGTTATGGACCGATTTGAACTATACTCGGCGCAGTTGTTGTATATCATAACAAAACACGTCGTGCAAAATTTCATTCCAATCGGATAAGAATTGCGCACTCTAGAGGCTCAAGAAGTCAAGACCCAAGATCGGTTTATATGGCAGCTATATCAAAACATGGACCGATATGGCCCATTTACAATACCAACCGACCTACACTAATAAGAAGTATTTGTGCAAAATTTCAAGCGGCTAGCTTTACTCCTTCGGAAGTTAGCGTGCTTTCGACAGACAGACGGACGGACGGACGGACGGACGGACAGACGGACGGACATGGCTAGATCGACATAAAATGTCGCGACGATCAAGAATATATATACTCTATGGGGTCTCAGACGAATATTTGGAGTAGTTACAAACAGAATGACGAAATTAGTATACCCCCCATCTTATGGTGGAGGGTATAAAAATAAACAAGTAAAAGCGTGCTAAGTTCGGCCGGGCCGAATCTTATATACCCTCCACCATGGATCGCATATGTCGAGTTCTTTTCCCGGCATCTCTTCTTAGGCAAAAAAAGGATATAAGAAAAGATTTGCTCTGCTATTAGAGCGATATCAAGATATGGTCCGGTTTGGACCACAATTAAATTATATGTTGGAGACCTGTGTAAAATGTCAGCCAATTCGAATAAGAATTGCGCCCTTTGTGGGCTCAAGAAGTAAAATAGAGAGATCGATTTATATGGGAGCTATATCAGGCTATAAACCGATTCCGACCATAATAAACACGTATGTTAATGGTCATGAAAGAATCCGTCGTACAAAATTTCAGGCAAATCGGATAATAATTGCGACCTCTAGAGGCTCAAGAAGTCAAGATCCCAGATCGGTTTATATGGCAGCCATATCAGAATGTGAACCGACTTGTACCTAATTTGACATAGTTGTTGAAAGTAACAATAAAAAACGTCGTGCAAAATTTCATCCCAATCGGATAAGAATTGCGCACTCTACAGGCTCAAGAAGTCAAGACCCAAGATCGGTTTATATGGCAGCTATATCAAAACATGGACCGATATGGCCCATTGACAATACCAACCGACCTACACTAATAATAAGTATTTGTGCAAAATTTCAAGCGGCTAGCTTTACTCCTTCGAAAGTTAGCGTGCTTTCGACAGCCAGACGGACGGACATGGCTAGATCAACATAAAATTTCACGACGATCAAGAATATATATACTTTATGGGGTCTCAGACGAATATTTCGAGTAGTTACAATCAGAATGATTGTATAAAAATTGTGACACTGTTTGTAAACTGATTAAAATTTTTTTGATATCGCTAGAAAGGTCAGAAAATTCTACGAGTATTTAAAAAAATTTTACAAATTTTCCCTTTCTATTAAAAGTTTTTCGCTTCAAAATTTGAAATTTTTGAAAAAAAATCAAATCGAATAAATCAATCAAACTCCTCTGGAGGAATTTTTTATCTGAGGTTAGAAATTTGCAAATAAAATTAGGGAGAAAACCTTATACCTTTTATACATGTGTTATAAATTTTTGGAAAGGTATTTCAGAGCACTATTGCAGCAAAAAAATTCAGTGGAAAATTTCGAACATGAACTATTTTGGGTAAAATCGAAAAAAAAAAAATTAAAATTATTTTTTTTTAAATGACGTGTAACTTTGAGGAGCTATAACATTAGAATGCATAGAGATAAAATCAAGATTTTTCACAGTTTTGAAATAAAATGGCGCTTTTCTCTAAGGATAATAAATGTACTAAGGTACAAAATAAGGTACAAACCTCGCTAAATTCAACAAGTAAAAGCGTGCTAAGTTCGGCCGGGCCGAATCTTATATACCCTCCACCATGGATCGCATTTGTCGAGTTCTTTTCCCGGCATCTCTTCTAGAGCGATATCAAGATATTATCCGGTTTGGACCACAATTAAATTATATGTTGGAGACCTGTGTAAAATGTCAGCCAATTCGAATAAGAATTGCGCCTTTGTGGCCTCAAGAAGTAAAATAGAGAGATCGATTTAGATGGGAGCTGTATCGGCCTATAGACCGATTCAGACCATAATAAACACGTATGTTAATGGTCATGAGAGAATCCGTCGTACAAAATTTCAGGCAAATCGGATAATAATTGCGACCTCTACAGGCTCAAGAAGTCAAGATCCCAGATCGGTTTATATGGCAGCTATATCAGGTTATGAACCGGCTTGTACTTTATTTGACATAGTTGTTGAAAGTAACAATAAAAAACATCTTGCAAAAATTCAGCCAAATCGGATAAAAATTGAGCCCTCTAGAAGCTCAAGAAGTCAAGTCCCCAGATCTGTTTATATGACAGCTATATCAGGTTATGAACCGATTTGAACCATACTTGGCACAGTTGTTGGATATCATAACAAAATACTACGTGCCAAAATTGATTCAAATTGGATAAGAATTGCGCCCTCTAGAGGCTCAAGAAGTCAAGACCCAAGATCGGTTTATATGACAGCTATATAAGGTTATGGACCGATTTGAACCATACTTGGCACAATTGTTGGATATCGTAACAAAACACGTCGTGCAAAATTTCATTCCAATCGGATAAGAATTGCGCACTCTAGAGGCTCAAGAAGTCAAGACCCCAGATCGGTTTATATGGCAGCTATATCAGGTTATGGACCGATTTGAACCATACTGGGCACAGTTGGTGGATATTATAACAAAACATGTCGTGCAAAATTTCATTCCAATCGGATAAGAATTGCGCACTCTAGAGGCTCAAGAAGTCAAGACCCAAGATCGGTTTATATGGCAGCTATATCAGGTTATGGACCGATTTGAACCATACTTATCACAGTTGTTGGATGTCATAACAAAACACGTCGTGCAAAATTTCATCCCAATCGGATAAGAATTGCGCTCTCTAGAGGCTGAAGAAGTCAAGACCCAAGATCGGTTTATATGCCAGCTATATCAAAACATGGACCGATATGACCCATTTACAATACCAACCGACCTACACTAATAAGAAGTATCTGTGCAAAATTTCAAGCGCCTAGCTTTAATCCTTCGGAAGTTAGCGTGCTTTCGACAGACAGACGGACGGACGGACGGACGGACGGACGGACGGACAGACGGACGGACATGGCTAGATCGACATAAAATTTCACGACGATCAAGAATATATATACTTTATGGGGTCTCAGACGAATATTTCGAGTAGTTACAAACAGAATGACAAAATTAGTATACCCCCCATCTTATGGTGGAGGGTATAAAAATGCGAGCGAGCTCAGCCAAATTTCGAAATGTTTACCAATATGCGGATCAGGTAGCTTCTTTACAGTAATATTCCACAAATTAAAATCAACTCTTCAAAAATATTTTCAAAAAAAAAATTAAAAAATGCCTAAAGTAATCAAAACTTAGAGCGCACTACAGCAGTTAGAGCGCACAACAAGCCGTTAGAGCGCACAACGAGCCGATTACTAACTAAGGTATATGTCCATAGTGGCATGGGGCGGATTAATATCTGAACCTTCTTTTCAAACTAAACTAACCTAACCAAATCAAAACAATTAACAGGCAAACATAAACAATTTAAAGCGTGCTAAGTTCGGTCGGGCCGAATCTTGCCAACCCACCACCATGGATTCTACTAAAAATTTATACAAAATAAATTTAGTTGAAGGGCATAATTTTATTATACATATCAAACTTCTGTCAAACCAGCAAAAATTAAAGCTTCTTGGAACCGAATAAGAATAATCGAGAGACTGGTTTATATGTGAGCTATTGGGTTGCCTAAAAAGTAATTGCGGATTTTTTAAAAGAAAGTAAATTCATTTTTAATAAAACTTAGAATGAACTTTAATCAAATATATAATTGCCATTTTGTTCGATAACCTTTTGCCATCTTCCTGGCAAATTTAGTATTCCACGCTCATAGAACTTCTGGCCTTTATCTGCAAAAAACTGAACCAAGTGCGATTTTATAGCCTCATCATTGCCGAAAGTTTTACCATTTAAGGAGTTCTGCAAAGATCGAAATAAATGGTAGTCTGATGGTGCAAGGTCAGGGCTATATGGTGGATGCATCAAAAGTTCCCAGCTTACTCAGTTTTTGGCGAGTGACCAAAGATGTGTGCGGTCTAGCGTTGTCCTGGTGGAATATGACACCTTTACGTTTGACCAATTCTGGTCGCTTCTCCTTGATGGCTGTATTCAATTTGCCCAATTGTTGACAGTAAACATCCGAATTAATCGTTTGGTTCCTTGGAAGCAGCTCAAAATATACCACACCCTTCCAATCCCACCAAACAGACAGCATAACCTTCTTTTGGTGGATATCAGCCTTTGAAGTGGTTTGAGCTGGTTCACCATGCTTGGACCATGATCGTTTTTGACTAACGTTGTTGTAAACAATCCATTTTTCATCTCCAGTTATGATTCTTTTTAAAAACGGATTGAATTCATTGCGTTTAAGGTGCATATCACAATCGTTGATTCGGTTTTTTAAATGAATTTCTTTCAATAACATGTATTAAAATTAACGCCAAACAAACAAATGTAAACAAAGTTTCGCGCACTTTTTTTCTAAAGCAAGCTAAAAGTAACAGCTGATAACTGACAGAAGAAAGAATGCAATTACAGAGTCACAAGCCGTTGAAAAAATTTGTCAACGCCGACTATATACTACTATATTACCGACAATTACTTTTTGGGCAACCCAATATATCAGGTTATAGACAAATTTGAACCGTATTTGGCAGAACACCGCATGTCAAATTTCAAACAAATCGGACTAAAATTGCTGCTTGTAAGGACAGAGAAATCAAATCGGGAGATCGGTTTATATGGGAGCTATGTCAGGTTATAGACCGGTTCGAACCGTATTTGGGACAGTTGTTGAAAATCAAAACTGAACACTTCATGCAAAATGTCAGCCAAATCAGATGGAAATTGTGGCTTCCAGGGCTCATGAAGTCCAATCGGGAGATCGATTTATATGGGAGCTATATCAGGTTATAGACCGATGTAGACCGTACATTTCACAGTTGTTGGAAGTTATAAGAGAACACTATGTTCAAAATTTTACCCAAGCCGGATGAAAATTGTGGCTTCCAGGGTCTCAAGAAGTCAAATCGGTAGATCGGATCTGATCGGAACCGATATACCCCATTTGCAATCCCCAATGACCTACTTTAATATTAAGTATCTGCGCAAAATTTAAAGCGGCTAGCTTTTTGCGTTCGACCGTTATTTCGAAAGACGGACGTACAGACATGGCTAGATCGAATCGGAATGTTGAGAGGATCCAAAATATATATACTTTATGGGGTCGTAGATCAATATTTCGAGGTGTTACAAACGGAAAGTCTAGATTAGTATACCCCCATCCTATGGCGGTGGGTATAAAAAAATAGCATAATATTTTTTTCAGCAGATTTTTGTACTTAAAATAGCAGATTTTGTTTGCTGATTTAGCTGACCGAAATGTTACTTCACAAACTTGATCTGTGTGAACATACTCTTTTCAAGAGCCCGAAAAGTCTAATTAAGAGTTAGGAGTATTTATATGGCAGCTATGGTTCGACTAGGGTCGTAGCCCTACCCGTAGGTAAAAAACCCATGAAATAAATTCATTGGACTCTATGTATATGGTGGCTATAGCGAGACTTTTTTTAACAGTTTGTCTCTGGTTTGAATGGCCGTAACGGTCAACATAAGATGGAGCTATGCCAGAGATGATTCTTGAATTGAAGTAGACATAGATGGTCCTCTATGTCTACTTCTACAATCAAACTATTGTTGAAAAATTGTTTCGGCAGAACGGTCAGTGGTTAAGTTCCATCATTTCCCGGAATTGCAGAGGCAAATGTAGACCCGATTAAATGAAGTAACACCATTTTATATTAGTGTATGGGGTCTACATTATGTCTACTATTGATCGTTATGACTGATAGACTTATCTAGCCTGGCCCGTCCGTCTACCGATAGCACACTTACATTCGACCGTGCTAAGCTCATCGCTCCAAGCGGCTCAGACAATCAAGGATAACACAGTGTTCGTACCCGCCATATGACCAAAGAGAAATTTCCTTTAGTCCCACAGCAGTGGTCGCAACAATTTGTCTAGCCACAATGTCCAGAGTATTAAATTCAGTGCAAATGCAAATTTGCCAATGAACATTCCAGTAAGGAACAGGGGCAAATTTCTCACATATCACTGAGAGCTGTCCGATTCAAGTTTTAAGCTCCAGGATAAGGGGCCTCTTTTTTTACATCCGAATCCCTACGGCGTGCCGCAGTGCGACACCTCTTTGGGGAGAACTTTTTACATTGTTTAGGAGCTTTTTTGCAAATTTTAATCCAAATTAAAACAAGTTAAAACGTGTTGAGTTCGGCCGGGTCGTGTCTTGGCAACTCACCACCATGCATTTTGCTACAAATTTTCACAAATGAAAATAGTTCAAGGGAATATGTGTACTTAACGTACCTAATTTCTGTCAAATCAGATAAAAATGTGATCTTCTAGAGGCCGTATAATGCTAATGAGTAGATCGGTTAATATGGGATCTATATTGGGTTATGGGCCGATTTGGAACATACTTATCATGGCTGTTGAAATTCATAAGAGTACACTACGTTTAACATTTAAGCCAAATCGGGTATCATTTGGGGCTTCCCGGGGCGCAGGTTGTAAAGTCGGAAGACCGTTTATGTGGGAGCTACATAAGGTTATACACCGAATTAGACCATATTTGACACGATTTTTGGAAGTATTAAAATAACTCAACGTTCAAAATTTGAGACAAACCGGCAACAATTGCGGCTCCCAGGGCCTCAAAATGACAATTCGGGAGGTAGGTTTATACTTGACATGGATTTTGGAAGTCAGGACAGAAATCAGATGAAAATTGAGGACCTTAGGGGCTCAAGAAGTCAAAACCAGGATCGATTGTTATGGGAGCTATATCCAAATCTGATCCGATATGTCCCATTTGCAATCATCAATAAGAATTATCTGTGCAAAATTTCAAGCGGGTAGCTTTACGTGTTCGACTCCTTTTGTGATTTCGGCAGACGGAAGGACATGACTAGATCGACTCGGAATGTCGAGATGATGAAGAATATATACAGGTGGTAGCACAATAATATTTCGAGGTGTTACAAACGGAAATACTAAATTAGTATACCCCCCATCATATGATTAACGCACAGTGGGAGAAAATCCAAAATATAACTAGTAAAACATATGCTTCGGCCGGGTCGAAACTTTGGAACATGGATTCTGCTAAAAATTTTTACATAATAAATTTAATTGAAGGGCATAATTTTATTCTACATACCAAACCAGCAACAATTAAAGCTTCTAGGAATCGAACAAGGATAATCGAAAGACCGATTTAAATGGGAGCTATATCAGCTTATAAATCGATTCGGACCGTACATGGCGCAGTTATTGGAAGCCGTAAAATTGTGGACAAAAATTGCGGTTTGTAAGAGCTCAAGAATTCAAATCGGGAGATCGGTTTATATGGTTAAAGACCGATTCGGACCGTACTTTGCACAGTTGTTAAAATTCATAACAGAACACTATGTGCAAAATTTCAGCCAATTTGGAAAAAAATTGCGACTTGTGAGTCCTCAAGAAGTCAAAACGGGAGATCAGTTTATATGGCAGGTTATAGACCGATGTAGATCGTACTAATCACAGTTATTGGAAGTCATAACAGAACACTACATGCACAATTTCAGCCAAATCGGACACAAATTGCGGCTTCCAGGGGCTCAAGAATTCAAATCAGGAGATCAGTTTATATGGGAGCTATGTTTAAATTTGATCCGATATGGCCTATTTGCAATCCCCAATGACCTACATCAATATTAAGTATATGTGCAAAATTTTAAGTGGCTAGGTTTGGCTAGATCGACTCAGAACGTCGAGACGATCAAGAATATATATACTTTATGAGGTGTTACAAACGGAATGACTAGATTAGTATACACCCATCCTATGGTGGTGGGTATAAAAAGTGATAAGAAGTAAAAAGGCATTAAGTTCAGCTTGGCCGTGCTCTGGATACTCACCACCTCGGGCATATATGTAAACCACCTTTCGTCATAATCTGATGAGAAATGCATCATGTATGCACCCAAAGCAGATAAATCCAAATATGGTCCGATTTGGACTAAATTCAGCACGGATATTGAGTGGTCTAATAAACACACGCCACTGTTCAATTTTGGTTCAATATTTGTCATTTTGCAGCTATATCCAAATATAGATTGATCTGAACCATATAGGACTCGGATGTCGAAAAGCCTAACATAAGACATTGTGTCAAATCGAGAAATCGGTCTATATTGCAGCTATATTCAAATCTGAAACGATCTGGGTCAAATTAAAAAAAAAGATGTCAATGGGCCTAACATCGTCCCAAATTTCTATGAAATCGGACAATTAATGAGCCTTGTATGGGCTAAAAACCTAACATCGAGAGATCGGTGTATATGGCAGCTATTTTCTAATCTGGACCAATCTGGGCCAAACTGAAGAGGGATGTTGAGTGCCCTAGCACAACTCACTGTCTCAATTTTCAGCAAAATAGGATAATAAATGTGGCTTTTATGGGCCTAAGACCTTAAATCGCCAGATCGGAAATGAATCTAAGCAAAGTTTCAGTTCAATATCTCTATTTTTAAAGCCTGTAGCGTTATTTCAACAGACAGACAGGCGGACGGAATGGCTAGATCGTCTTAGATTCTTACGACGATCAAGAATTGTTTATAGAAAAAGGTGATTCTATTTTGGTCGCTTTTCTTTGGTCCCCATTAACGACGCAAGTCGGGGTAATTTTGTGCTTGTAGCTACATTTTAAATGAGTTCCTCTGAACTTATTCTTTGAGATGTTTTGTTTAATACCTAAATATGGATGCAAATTATCAGCAAAACTGGTTTAGATAAGGCTCCTAAATCATAAAATTCATCAATATGGAAAGTATGTATTGGGTTGCCCAAAAAGTAATTGCGGATTTTTTAAAAGAAAGTAAATGCATTTTTAATAAAACTTAGAATGACCTTTAATCAAATATACTTTTTTTATACTTTTTTTCTAAAGCAAGCTAAAAGTAACAGCTGATAACTGACAGAAGAAAGAATGCAATTACAGAGTCACAAGCTGTGAAAAAATTTGTCAACGCCGACTATATGAAAAATCCGCAATTACTTTTTGGGCAACCCAATAATTCATCATACGCTGTTCGCTCTAGCTACAAATCCGATATATAAAATATTTATACTTATTAACTCAAAAATTTTAGAGAATGTTGAATTCTAAAAAAGACGGCATGAAGAAAGGGGTTGAACGCAAAATTTTCGTTCTCCTAAGAAGAGTGTCTTTTTCCCTGACACGGTCTTAAAGGTAATTGCAATTAAATATATGAATTATTATTTTTTATGACATTTTTTTAAGATAGTTTAACAAAATATGTGTGCTTGTCAGCTATCTTTTGTTTCATCATGTTGCATAAAAATAAAGGAAGAGTGCGACAATGTTTGGGTTATATGAATAGAACATCCTGTAATGCAATATATCTATGGAAATTAACATTTTTGACCCTTAAATCTAAATTTGTAGATGATATGTGTCAGTGTATTACAAATTGTGCAATAAATTATCGCTACAGTTCTACATGTTTGCCAATTTTATATCTAAACAAGTAAAAGCGTGCTAAGTTCGGCCGGGCCGAATCTTATATACCCTCCACCATGGATCGCATATGTCGAGTTCTTTTCCCGGCATCTCTTCTTAGGCAAAAAAAGGATATAAGAAAAGATTTGCTCTGCTATTAGAGCGATATCAAGATATGGTCCGGTTTGGACCACAATTAAATTATATGTTGGAGACCTGTGTAAAATGTCAGCCAATTCGAATAAGAATTGCGCCCTTTGTGGGCTCAAGAAGTAAAATAGAGAGATCGATTTATATGGGAGCTATATCAGGCTATAAACCGATTCCGACCATAATAAACACGTATGTTAATGGTCATGAAAGAATCCGTCGTACAAAATTTCAGGCAAATCGGATAATAATTGCGACCTCTAGAGGCTCAAGAAGTCAAGATCCCAGATCGGTTTATATGGCAGCTATATCAGGTTATGAACCGATTTGAACCATACTTGGCACAGTTTTTGGATATCGTAACAAAACACGTCGTGCAAAATTTCATTCCAATCGGATAAGAATTGCGCACTCTAGAGGCTCAAGAAGTCAAGACCCCAGATCGGTTTATATGGCAGCTATATCAGGTTATGGACCGATTTGAACCATACTGGGCACAGTTGGTGGATATTATAACAAAACATGTCGTGCAAAATTTCATTCCAATCGGATAAGAATTGCGCACTCTAGAGGCTCAAGAAGTCAAGACCCAAGATCGGTTTATATGGCAGCTATATCAGGTTATGGACCGATTTGAACCATACTTATCACAGTTGTTGGATGTCATAACAAAACACGTCGTGCAAAATTTCATCCCAATCGGATAAGAATTGCGCTCTCTAGAGGCTGAAGAAGTCAAGACCCAAGATCGGTTTATATGGCAGCTATATCAAAACATGGACCGATATGACCCATTTACAATACCAACCGACCTACACTAATAAGAAGTATCTGTGCAAAATTTCAAGCGCCTAGCTTTACTCCTTCGGAAGTTAGCGTGCTTTCGACAGACAGACGGACGGACGGACGGACGGACGGACGGACGGACGGACGGACGGACGGACGGACGGACGGACGGACGGACAGACGGACGGACATGGCTAGATCGACATAAAATTTCACGACGATCAAGAATATATATACTTTATGGGGTCTCAGACGAATATTTCGAGTAGTTACAAACAGAATGACAAAATTAGTATACCCCCCATCTTATGGTGGAGGGTATAAAAAAATACATGGTGGTGGTTGAAAAAATGAGTGCGTCTTGGAAATCACCCCATCCTCAATCTTATCGACCAGATTTTTATATCCAATTTTATTTATTTATATCCAATTTTATTTAACTAGTATCACGAATTTTGTATTACTTAAAAAATAGTTTTATCAAGAAATTCATTTGACGGACAGAGGATTGCCCACAATCAACTTGGTCATTGTGAACCTCATCAGGGCGACTGTGTACGCTATAGTCAAAAGTGAAGGCGACTTATACGCATGTACCACAGTGAAACAGTGTAACTGTGAAAGTACAACGAAAATCCTATAGGTAGAACCGCAACGTTACAAAAGCGTAGGAGTAAAGGTTGTTAAAGAAAGATTTTGGGACAACTATGGGGCACATTGAACTACGGAACACTAATACAGAATAGGTGCTGAGAGTGACAGCGTATGTGCGGAAGGAAGCAAGATCCTGAAGCATTTCATATGCTAACAACGAGCTGTCGTTGGTGTGGACCAACTTTTAAAATAATAATTTGCACCACAAAATGATATTTTTTTTTAAATGTCTTCAATTAATTTTTACAATGATACAACTTTGAAATTTCTCAATATTTAATCAGCTGGGCTAGTGACGATACCTTTAATTTAATTCTACCATGATGGAAATTTAAAAAGACAGTATGCTAACACATGCATACAGGTGTGGAAAAATAATAGGAACAACAGTTACTAAGAATAATGTTGATCTAAAAGAGTGAGAAAGCACATTTACTGCTGTAAAAGGCTGAACCAAATTATTCGTTGTCTGGTTGAATTTAGATCGGTGAACTTAAATTTTGTATTAAATGTCACTTCATTCACGGGTGCTCGTTATAGCGATTTTTCAGTGAATTCACTTGAAAAAATGATAAAAAAATGTTGGAATTACTTATAAATTGTCTTCATTTTGTAACTTATCATCTAAGAGGAGAGAAAAATAAATGGGTACCACTCATTCGCATGCTTTATTACAAAATTCGTTTCTTGAAATGAAGCATTAGCACCTAAAAATGGATCGCGAAGTTCGCACAAAAGCAGAAGAGAAAAAGTGATTAAAAAATTAAAAGGAATTAGATCTCATAAAAGCGATAGGTCATCCAAACTCTGTAAAAAAAACTCTTGGAACTAGAATTGCGCTAGTCTGGAAGAGTGATTTGAATTATTAACTTACATGTACTGTCACTAAATGGCATTTTTCATCAGAAAATGGGATTTGTAGCGGACCGCTACTTATTCATTACTATGTGTACTTTATTGTTTAGTTTATTATTGATTACTTTGTTATTTTGCCATAGGTACATTTTCATTCATTAAAGACATTACCTAGTTTACGTGACATTGACAACACTGAGAATGAACGATCAATATGTTATTTTCGTTAAGTTGAGCTTTCTGGTTTGCTTTGTGTTCAAAAGCTCTTTTCCAAAACATATAAAAACAGAGCA
Organism: Stomoxys calcitrans; assembly: GCF_963082655.1. Classification (NCBI taxonomy): domain Eukaryota; kingdom Metazoa; phylum Arthropoda; class Insecta; order Diptera; family Muscidae; genus Stomoxys; species Stomoxys calcitrans. The sequence continues at coordinate 69,077,267 of NC_081555.1, forward strand.
CTTGCAGTGAAACGTTCATTCTCTTTGTACAGGTCAGTGGGTAAGGTGACAAGCAAGCAATAGTAACACAAAACCTCCGTGGTGCTTCGCGTACCGTTGGTTGTTGTTATTGCTTGATGTTGTTACATATATATTTGGTTGACAAACGGCCAAACGAACAGACAGCACTAATGATCCGCGGTTGCTTCTCGCGCCGTTTCATTATGCTGCCTCGTTCGTGTTGTGCTGTGGTACGGTTGTTGGTACAGCACAGGCATCCGCGGTCGCTTTTCGCGTCGTTTGCTTGGCTGTACCAATGATTGCATCATTCGTGTTGTTAGGCATATTTTATATATAATGCATACATAACGGTCATTCTCTTTGTACAGGCAACATTCATGTTACATATAGCGTCCATCTAAATAAAGCAGAATTATAACGTTTCATCATTAACCCACACATTTTATCATTTCGGAAGGAATTATTACATATTTTATGTAATTGGCGCCCAAAAACCCCAATCCCCGCTACAAACTGTCGCCCAACTGCGGGGCCCGAATTACGCCCGTATAGCCGTGCAGAATTGTTTGTTTGTTTTTCGAGCTGAGAATATTTTAATTGTGTGGAGAGAGGAAAGCGTTTTGTCCGTATTTGGCACAATTTTTTTTGTCTTGTAATTATTGGAGATTTTCCGTCTAAAGCCCTGGCTACTTCATCTGATAGTACAGAGGAGGTTGAAGTTTTTGCTGAAGAAACACGCAGAAGCCAACGAATTGCAGGCAAAGCTATGGTTTCCCTGTCGACCGAGCAATTCGAACGTCTATTGAGCGCCGTTAATCGGCCCAGCGAAAAATGCGGTTCTTTCAGTGGTTGTTCAGCCAGGTATAATGGAGAGCGGAATCCCACCAAAGTGGAAGAATTTATTTCTGCCATATCCACTTACAAAGCTGTTGAGAATATATCCGACGCTAACGCTGTGAACGGCATGCCAATGCTTTTGGAGGATGATGCTGCAGAGTGGTGGCGTGGTGTTAAACAAAATGCTAAAGTTTTTGCTGACGTCATCAAGATGCTACGTGACGCTTTTTCACCCCCTAAGCCTGCGTGGCGCATATATGCCGAGTTAAACGAGACCAAGCAACAGAAAAGTGAGCCAACAGACAGTTTCATTCGGAAAAAGAGAACATTGTTTGCCCAGTTGCCAAGGGTTCCGTCTGAGGCTGATCAGATTGACATGGTATTTGGAATGTTGCACTCGCAAATAAGAGAACGTGTCTACCGACATAAAGTGGAAACTTTCGACCAACTCCTAGCAGACGCAAGAGAAGCGGAGGAGAAGAAAGGCCATGTTTTTGAAGAATGCTTCAAACGACAGAAGGCAGTATCAAAGGCTACAGTAGAGGCAGAGGCAGCAGTCGTAAAGCCAAAGTTAGCATGCTATGGATGCAATGCACCTGGCTATGTTCGTGCGAATTGCCCTACATGCAGTAATAAGCCACGAAGTAATACTCCAATGACAGTGAGTTTCAACTCTTTGGGCATGTGTGTCGGAAGAGACATACCAATGGTAAATGTGGAATTATTCGGCATCCCGGGTCAGGCATATTTTGACAGTGGAGCGAAGACCAGTATCGCAAGTTCGAACTTAAAAAGAATTATGGAATTCAAAGGTTGCAAGTTCAAGACCGTAGACTGCCGCACGACGCTGGCCGATGGGAGTACAAATGTTCGCAAATTCTTGACGACTACATGCAAGATCTCTATTGGAGGCAGATCATTGGATATACACTTCTTGATTTTTCCGGATGACAAGAATAACCGAACCCTGCTTGGCACAGATTTTATGGAGCAGGCGCAAATTGTCTTAAATATGGGTCAACAACATTGGTACTTTGAAGGGAGTCCCACAGAAGTTTTTGATTTCGCCGAAGAATGGCCCCTAGAATTGAACTTGGTGGAAACCATAAAGGTGGCAGAGACACATCTCAAGCGTAAGACAACTGAAGTTGCAGCCCAACATGTTGAGCCCAATTTTGTGACGCCAAAACGTAATTGCGAAACATATGTTTCAGATTTTGAGAGTTATGGACCGGATTATAATGTGGTGTCGGACTACTCTCCACATTCCATACAAGCCATATTTAAAGATGCCATTCCGACTGACATGGTAACCCCAGAAAGGGTAAGAAATAATAGTCTTTTCCCAGACCGCAGCGAGAAGTCTAATACCGACCAGGATGAACCGATGTTCATCCCTCTATATATGTTCGAGTACAACATTTTGAAGGACTTCGATGCAAATAATTTATCAGAAGCGGAAAGAATAAAGCTGGATGAACTCTTGACTTTGCATGCTAAGGCGTTTGAAGATTCTGGAGAACCTACACCCTACGCTGTCCACAAGATTAATACTGGCGACCAGCAACCAATATTTTCGCCACCCTATCGACTGTCATTTGCGAAGACTAGGGAGCTGAAGACAGAAATAGATGTGCTGCTGGAGAATGACATAATCGAAGAGTGCGACTCGGCATGGGCTTCACCGGTGGTCATGGTTCCCAAAAAAGACGGTTCTGTCCGAGTATGCGTAGACTACAGGAAGCTTAATGCGGCTACCATTCCTGATCGTTATCCACTTCCACGTATGGAGGACTTGCTCCATGCGGCCAAGAGCACCAAATACATGACAACTTTAGACTTGCAGAGTGGTTATTATCAAGTCGAAGTTGCTGTCGAAGACCGGGATAAAACATGTCTAATAACCCCTTTTGGTACGTTCCGGTTTAGAAGAATGCCTTTTGGGTTAAGAAATGCCCCCTCCACGTTTCAACGCTTGATTAATAGATTCAAGGCGGGCATTCCTAATGTGTGCGTCCTAGCCTATTTGGACGATTTAATTATCTGCTCCGAAACATTTGACCGTCATCTTAATGACCTGGAATTGGTCCTCAAACGATTAATTGCATTCAAACTACGTTTAAACAACCGGAAGTGCAGATTTTGCTGCTCAAGCGTACACTTCCTTGGTCATGTACTCACACCGGAAGGAATAGCCGTAGATCCAGAAAAGATAAGGGCAATAGTAGATCGGAAAGAACCTCGTAATGTGAAAGAGCTAATATCCTTTATCCAGACCTGCTCCTGGTACCGCAAATTTATAAAGAGCTATGCTGAGATTGCCAGACCCCTTACCAATTTAACAAAGAAATCCGCAAGTTGGAAGTGGGGAAGCTTAGAACAAGAGGCATTTGATAAACTGAAGCAGACTTTGACAACTTCACCCATACTGAAACAGGCAGTAGATGGTATGCACTTTCAAATTCAAGCTGATGCTAGCGCCTACGCTCTCGGAGCAGTTTTGCTCCAGGGGGAGGGAACAGAGCTACACCCTATAGAGTACGGCAGTCGTCTACTAAGCTGCGCAGAGCGCAACTATTCGACCACAGAAAGGGAGGCTCTCGCAATAGTTTGGGCATGCAACAAATTCCGTGGTTACATAGAGGGAGGTGAGGTCAAATTGCTCACAGATCATCAGCCATTGAAATGGCTTCTGAATGTTAAATCACCCACGGGTCGTCTCGCAAGATGGGGTTTGCAGATCCAACATTACAATTTCACACTTGAATACGTCCCTGGTAAGAATAATACTATGGCGGATATGCTTTCAAGACCACCATGCCCGGAAGATATTCATGAGAACAAAAATAATTGCATTTGTGCTTTCATCGTGGACATTCCAAGCAAAGGGCCGTCAGAGATTCGAGAGGGTCAGATGAAAGACGAATATTTGGCCGAAATTATAAAATCTTTAGAACATCAGGACGAGAATTCTATTAAATGGATCAACAGAAGTTATATCCTAAATGAAGGCATTTTGTACTGCTACGCAGATGACGACAGTGATGAGGCGCAACTCGTAATACCAAGCCATGAAAGGGCAGATATCTTAAAGGCGTACCATGATGATAACACCGCAGGCCACTATGGTTCCGAAAGGACAATTGCTAGAATTGCCAATAGATATTTCTGGCCTGGAATGCGAAGTGAGATCGCAAAATATGTAAAGAACTGTGTGGATTGTCAACGTTTTAAGGCAACAAATCTTAAGCCTGCAGGGCTGCTGCAAACAACCAGCAGTAAGCAAAGATTTGAGGTGGTGGCAGTCGATTTATTTGGCCCATTACCCGAAACCGAGGAGGGTTACAGATGGATCCTTATAGTAGAGGACGTTGCAAGCCGATGGACCGAGTTGTTCAAGATGATTGATGCTACAGCAGAAGCCTGTGCCAAAATTCTGATAGAGGAAATATTCCTACGATATGGAATACCTCGGCGTATAAAATCAGACAATGGTGTCCAATTTGTTTCTGCGGTAATGCAGAAGGTAACTTTCTGTTTGGGCATTCAACAACAATTTACACCCGTTTACCATCCTGAGGCGAATCCTGTTGAGAGGAAGAATCGTGACCTTAAGTGTCAGTTAGCTATAATCGTCCAAGACCAGCATGATAGATGGCATCACTGCTTGCCATCAATCCGATTTGCCATGAACACTTCGAAATGCCAAAGTACAGGTTATAGTGCATCATTTTTAACGTTTGGAAGGGAGATGAGAACGTTGGATGATGTACAACACGATGTCAGATCTATTATTCAGTCCGAAAACTTTATTCCCGAGATATCAACATACCTTCAGTCCCTTGTGCAGGTACTGAAATACGCAAAAGAAATGGAGATGAAGACGCAAGACAAGAATAAGGCCTATGTGGATCAGCATCGTCGACTTCAACCAGATTTTGATATTGGAACATACGTCTTGGTTACAACCCATGTCCTCAGCAATGCATCGAAGGGCATAACATCAAAATTTATGCCAAAAAGGGATGGCCCTTACATCATCACACGCAAGATTGGTTCATCAACGTATGAAGTTTCATCACCAGCCAATCCGAATATTCCGGTGGGTACCTATCATGCCTCAGCCTTAACAATATACAGGGGTGACCTTTCTGTTGAAGTGCCGGCACCAGTTCAGCCGATTAGAAAGCGAGGAAGGCCACGGAAGACCCATTGAATTAAAGACCTCTTATTGAAGCCATGTGTTGACGCGCTGCTCGGGTGAGGACCCGCACGTCAAAGGGGGAGACTGTAGCGGACCGCTACTTATTCATTACTATGTGTACTTTATTGTTTAGTTTATTATTGATTACTTTGTTATTTTGCCATAGGTACATTTTCATTCATTAAAGACATTACCTAGTTTACGTGACATTGACAACACTGAGAATGAACGATCAATATGTTATTTTCGTTAAGTTGAGCTTTCTGGTTTGCTTTGTGTTCAAAAGCTCTTTTCCAAAACATATAAAAACAGAGCACTTGCAGTGAAACGTTCATTCTCTTTGTACAGGTCAGTGGGTAAGGTGACAAGCAAGCAATAGTAACACAAAACCTCCGTGGTGCTTCGCGTACCGTTGGTTGTTGTTATTGCTTGATGTTGTTACATATATATTTGGTTGACAAACGGCCAAACGAACAGACAGCACTAATGATCCGCGGTTGCTTCTCGCGCCGTTTCATTATGCTGCCTCGTTCGTGTTGTGCTGTGGTACGGTTGTTGGTACAGCACAGGCATCCGCGGTCGCTTTTCGCGTCGTTTGCTTGGCTGTACCAATGATTGCATCATTCGTGTTGTTAGGCATATTTTATATATAATGCATACATAACGGTCATTCTCTTTGTACAGGCAACATTCATGTTACATATAGCGTCCATCTAAATAAAGCAGAATTATAACGTTTCATCATTAACCCACACATTTTATCATTTCGGAAGGAATTATTACATATTTTATGTAATTGGCGCCCAAAAACCCCAATCCCCGCTACAGATTTCTTTATTCCTTAAGCTGTCGTCGTAATCCAAAACACACAGAAGATCATCCATAAATCATCTATGAGATGTCACCATGTTTCATGGTCTTCTAGGAATGTTTGAAGAGGCATTAAAAACGAAGATTTGACCCTTCCCTTAGGTTTGTTATATTTTTTTTTTTAAATTTGTTAATCACTTCTTCTTCTTTTTCTTCAGATGCATAAACTTCGCGAAGCATTTTTATTATGTGCTAGTCCTTTAATTTACGAAGCGAATATTACAGTAAAGCAGTGATGTCCAAAATGAAAGTCTGACTGAATGTGTGAAATACTCTCTTTTTGAATATTTTTAATTCTCTTAATATTTAAAAAATTATTTTTGGACGAATGATAAGTGTTTTGCAAAAGTAAACATAATATAAGAAGTTTTTAATAATTTTATTTACATCTTCCGTCGTTTAATTAACAAAAATCTTTGTTTTTGAAATAAAAATAGTAAAAAGGTTGCGTATACCCCTGCGCAAGTTTATTCGTTGCTGATGGGCCCATTATATGAGATCCGGCCTATTCTATTCACTCAAATGCGAATGAGTCTGTTCAAAAACAATTTCTTTTATTTTGTGTCATGGTCGAGATCCTCGGGCTCTTCCGTCCTATGAATTCAGATTAAACTTAATTAAATTACCTACATTAAAAAGCCGACGCACAATTCGTAATGTTACTTTTCTTCTCAAAATTATGCAAGGCAAAATAATCTCCGATTTCATTTTGAAAACAATTTATATAAATGTTCCTTGTAGACCATCACGTAACTATCAGCGGCTTCAATTAAGTTATTTTACATCGAACTATGCAAACAATGGCCCTTTACGCCGCCTCTTTGTTGAATTTAATAATTATTATAATCTCTTTGATCTCTCTGACAATCGTGATTCTGTTAAAAGAAAGTTATTACTACACCTTAATATAAAGTTTCTGTTTTTATACCCTCCACCATAAGATGGGGATATACTAATTTCGTCATTCTGTTTGTAACGCCTCGAAATATGCGTCTGAGACCACATAAAGTACATATATTCTTGATCGTCATGTGATTTTAAGTCGATCTAGCCATGTCCGTCCGTCCGTCTGTCTGTCGAAAGCACGTTAACTTTCGAAGGAGCAAAGCTAGCCGTTTGAAATTTTGCACAAATACTTTTTATTAGTGTAGGTCAGTTGGAATTGTAAATGGGCCAAATTGGTTCATGTTTTGATATAGCTGCCATATAAACCGATCTTGGGTCTTGACTTCTTGAGCCTCTAGAGTGCGCAATTTTTATCTGATTTGGCTGGAATATTGCATGAGGTGTTCTGTTATGACTTCCAATAACTGTGCTAAGTATGGCGGTACAGCCGTGGCAGCTAAACTGATATAGCTGCCATATAAACCGATCTTCGGTCTTGACTTCTTGAGCTTTTAGAGGACGCAATTTTCATCTGATTTGGCACAAACAACGGCTTCTCTTATGACCTTCAACATACGTGTCTAATATGGTCTGAATCGATCAATAACTTGATACAGCTCCCATATAAACCTATTTCTCGATTTTGCTTTTTGAGCTCCTACGAGGCGCATTTCTTATCCGAATGAACTGAAATATTCCACAATGACTTCTACAATGTTCAGCATTCATTTATGGTCCGAATAGGACTATAACTTGATATAGGTGCAATAGCATAACAGTTCTTATTCAATTTTATTTGTTGGCCTAAAAAGAGATATCGCGCATAGAACTCGACAAATGCGATCCATGGTGGAGGGTATATAAGATTCGGCCCGGCCGACTTAGCACGCTCGTACTTGTTTCATTTAATTTTAAAATTTTTATATATTTGTATTGTATATATATTTAGTTTATAATTTAGTCCGTAAGGATTATGTAATCTATAGACTTAAGAATAAAAAAAGTCAATTCATAATCAATTCCAACATTTTGATATAAGTCCCTATTAATTTTTCCAAGTTAATTCACAGAAAAAAACCCTTTGGCCAACACCAGTGAATTAAATGATATTTAGGTTAGGTTAGGTTGAAAGTGTGCGGATATTAATCCGCCCCAAGCCACTTTGGACATACACCTTAGCCAGTAATTGGCCTGTTGTGCACTCTACAGCACTCTGTGCTACTTCAAAAATCCTTAGTTGTTTTCCATACCTTGCCCCTAAGTTGGTTCATGTCTGGTATTGTGTCCCCACCTGGCATTTAATATCAAACTTATGTTCACCGTTCAAAATTTAACATATTTACGAATAACATTGTTCGGCCTTTAACAGAAGTAGCCTTGTTTTCTTAATCCTTTCGTTCAGTATTATTCTTAGTATCTGTTGTCCCTATTAATTTTTACACCACTGTATATTTGAGATGATTATGACTCATTTACAATCCAGCTTGATGAGTGGACCTGAAAACAAAAATAAAAATCACGTGACTAATCGTCCTATATACATTTGTGAAAAGAAGCCATTAATGTGTTTGTTTTGACTTTTAGAAGAAAGCTGTTGGTGTTTGAGTGATGTAAATTGCATCGAATTTTATATAAGTAGGTGTTAGGTTAGTGTTTCAAAATGTCTCTGTATATACATACATACGTACATATGTTATTTGTGACCATGTCGTCCACTTGTGCATTTCTACAAACAGATGTATACTGATCTATTTAAATTTCATTAATAAATTGTTATCAGCCGCCGCTTTTAGCCATAAACAAAGCACTCAAAAGCATTTTGATATGGATGGTGTTCACGCGACTTGATTCACGTTTTGCCATTTTGTTGGCATTGATGACTTGTTTTGAAAACGTGTCAAATTTATGGAGAACCATATTTTATTTGTTAAAAAAGAAAGTAAATAATTATTTTGGGAATAAAAGTTCATGATTAATGGAAAATATTAGATACAACTTCAAACTCCGTTGAATATCTATATAGATACGTAAACCGATAGTAACTACATATATAGTGGACTGAAATGAAATGTTTTACATAGACTAAAGATAAAATACTTTATTTGAAACATTATTGTATCAGTTGATTAGACTACATTATATAGAATTAAAATAAAATAAAATTTGGAAAACTAGTGCGTTTTTCAGAAAATACCAGGCACTTTATTTAACTAGCCTTATTTTTAATACCAAAAAAACATAAATTTTTAAAGAAACAAAAGTACACCCTCCATACTTATGTTTGAAAAAAAAATTATGTGATACTGAGACTATACGCATATATGTTCCTGAAGGGGGCAATTTTTAACTAATGTGGCCGAAACTATGAAGGTATATTGCTTTTTTCACTTTCAAGCCATGTGCGAATTATGGTCCAAATCGGCCAATAACCCGATATAAGTAGCCGATTTGGCTAAAATTTTGTATGTGGCCTTTTCTAATGACCTCCTGACTTTTTGTGAGTTGACTTTGGTTATGACTCTTAACATATGTGCAAATTATGGTCCAAATCGGTCATAACCCTACAAAGCTCCCATATAAACCGATCTCCTGATTTGACTTCGTGAGCCTCTAGAGGCGCGATTTGGCGGAAATTTTGTACGATGCCTTCTTTTTTCGCCAAGAGACAAAGCCTGTTGCGATTCGAAAAATCGGTTGAGGTTTGGATATAGCTCCCATATATATGTTTGTCCGATTTGGACTAATATTGCAATAATGCGGTCATTTCTTAATCGATTCCATCGGAATTTGGCACATCGGATTTTCTCTTGACTCTCGACATTACTGGTGAACTTCATAGAAATCGGTTCAGATTTGGATATAGCTCTCGTACGACTCGCTTCCTCGACGACTACCACACATGTTCGTTCGATTTTAAAAATATTGCAATAAAGTGATTATATGTTGGCCGATGCGCTCGAAATTTGGCAGGGAGGATTTTATATTTATATAGCTCCCATATATATACTTTTGCCTTTCCTTACTTGTTATACCCTCCACCATAGGATGGGGGGTATGCTAATTTCGTCATTCTGTTTGTAACTACTCGAAATATTCGTCTGAGACACCATAAAGTATATATATTCTTGATCGTCGCGACATTTTATATCGATGTAGACATGTCTGTCCGTCCGTCCGTCTGTCTGTCGAAAACACGCTAACTTCCGAAGGAGTAAAGCTAGCTGTTTGAAATTTTGCACAAATATTTCTTATAAGTGTAGGTCGATTGGTATTGTAAATGGGCCATATCGGTCCATGTTTTGATATAGCTGCCATATAAACCGATCTAGGGCCTTGACTTCTTGAGCCTCTAGAGGGCGCAATTCTTATTCGATTTGAATGAATTTTAGCACAAAGTATTTTGTTATGATATCCAAAAACTGTGCCAAATAAGGTTCAAATCGCTTCATAACCTGATATAGCTTCCATATAAACCGATCTTGGGTCTTGACTTCTTGAGCCTCTAGAGTGCGCAATTATTATCCGATTTGCCTGAAATTATGTACGACAGATCCTCTCATGACCATCAACATACGTGTTTATTATGGTCTGAATCGGTCTATAGCCCGATACAGCTCCCATATAAATCGATCTCTCTATTTTACTTCTTGAGCCCACAAATAGCGCAATTCTTATTCGAATTGGCTGACATTTTACACAGGTCTCTAACATATAATTTAATTGTGGTCCAAACCGGACCATATCTTGATATCGCTCTAATAGCAGAGCAAATCTTTTCTTATATCCTTTTTTGCCTAAGAAGAGATGCCGGGAAAAGAACTCGACAAATGCGATCCATAGTGCAGGGTATATAAGATTCGGCCCGGCCGAACTTAGCACGCTTTTACTTGTTTTCTTCTGAATACTTACCTTAGTGGCGAGGTGGTGGTAAAAATATTTCAAAGAAAAATGTCACAAAAGTCGAGGTGTAGTAAATTTTGCACCAGCACTTGTGTTACTCCGCACATGACTAGAACACATCGGTCTAACCAAGCGAATAAAATGAGAAGATACACAGAGAACTGAATGGCAAAATTTAAAAAGAAGGGGGTTGTTTAACCAAAATGGGTTGAAATGTACTACTTTGTAATCAGTAACCAGTTAGGGAACAGCCCCTTATTTACGTCCCACTTTAAGATAGGAAAACCGAACACTGGACCAAGTAAGCGCTTGGTGAGCTCGGCTGCGCTGAATCTTATGAGGGTTGTTTATATTTCGGGATAAGGAAACAAAAACAAAAATTAATGATCGAAAATCGCTTTATTGTTTTTCAAAATATTCCCCATTAAGACCTATACACTTTTGTATGTGTTTCAACCAATTGTCGAAGCACTTTTGCCACTCTGATTGAGGTATCACCAATTCGGTTGAATTCACCATACCATCCATAAACACTGGTTCTTAATGGAGCTTCTTCGCTTCATCGATGCACTGTTGTTAAGTTAATCCACGTGGAAAGTTGTAAAAAATAATCGCACGAAATGTTCACGATTTAATTCCATTTTTTGGGCGAGATGAATCTTTCAAGTTACTGTAAACAACACAAATAGCGTTCGTATGTCAAAATGTTCTGAGTACGTATAACCTCAAAAATGTCAAGCTCTACGATAGAGCTGTCAGTTGGCAGATTGCAACACAAGGGTTGTTCAATACCGAAATATAAAAAGGGCAACCCTCGTCTATACCCATTGGACGCTGCTTCCCTTTAAAGTCGGTAATTAAAAAATGATAATGGGAAGTCATAAATAAAATTTCCATGCGTTTGTAATAAATTTGTATAAGAATTGTTTTCTGTAGGTACTCAACAAGTCAAATCGAGTGTTGTTTTATATGGAACATATATGAGGTTATGCACCGATTCAGGCCATACTTGGTATAAACATTGGAAACTATATATAGCAGACATCATATCATCCGGCAAAATGTCAGCCAAATTTGATCTGATGACATGTAACACTTCTGGGCAGTGCCTCTGGAAACAATAATTTATTTTGTTCGAGCGAAGATCATTCTGTTTAATAATATTCTTGATGATAGTTAATAAAAATCACCTTCACCTATTACGCTAAAACGCCTTCGCAAATTGAAGACCAATAACTATTTCACAATTTCACTCGTAACTCCAATTTCGAAATTATCAGCATAAAATAGAAATAACTACATACATATTGCTCTTTCCAGTTCACTTGATTTGGAAAATTTGTACACGTTCATGACCTTGGATGAATGTCACGTGAATCGTTGTATCTCGTGAATTGAAGTGTTATCAAATGTATTGTTTGTGTAAAAAAAGTAGGTATGTGTTATTAGTTGTGCTCATAGATAGGCATTTAATCAATCCATGCATTTAGTATGGCTGGCATACGAAGTAATTTTTTTTGTTGAGCTTCCAGTAGCTTCGAGTTTGTGCTATTATCTACGTACAAGCGATTAATTTAAAGAACAGAAACAAACAATAAAGAAGAGCCAAAACGTTCTATTTTGTTAATATCTCTGTCGGTTATTATTGATTCACGTGAATTGGATTTTTGTATCTTGATTTACATATAAAACAACAAAAATAAGTCAATGTATCAAAGAAAACAGCATAAAAAATTAAATAGGTTAGGTGGCTTTTAACAACGTGGGGACCAACACAATCGAACCCTTAGACCTGTACCGGGTGGAGCGGGGCTTTGGAGACAAGACAAGTCCTAAGCTTAAGAACAGGTCGATACATTGCGGATCCCATGGTAGAAAGATAAGGCAGAAAGAGACACAGGGCACGTCACAGGAGGGCATTTTATTTCCACTCATACGGATGACCACCATAAATAATCTATTGGGTCTGCTATGCAGATGATATAATGGTACTTCTAAGGGGTAGGGATCGGAATCAGCTATGCAGAAAAGGTGGAAGGGTGTTGGAGACCCAACCGACATCACTTATCGACCAAGTGGTGACGCTATGCGGCACGCCGTTCGGACTCGGCGTGAAAAAGGAGGCCCCTTATTATTGAGCTTAAACTTTAATCGGACTGAACTCATTGATATGAGAGAAGTATCCCCTGCTCCTTAGTGGAATGTTGATGGGAAATTTCGTATGGTTCGGCGAGTGTAGGCTCGAATTCAATGAAATCCACGCAGCAGCGGAGTTGCTCCGCTGTCACGAAATCGGTGAATTTGCATGAGCCGTGTTTTTGGATGAGAAAAATTTCCCAATTAAGCAATTCGTAATCTCTCAAAATGATCGTGTTTACTTAAACGAGCGCACGTACGAGAATATGAGCTTTTTCAAAGGAAAGATTTAAAATAATATTCCATAACATCCTTTTGAACAACAATGTTTTCCTAAAATTTTTTCTAAAGACAAATTTCAATAAATATTTTTAAAACGAAATTTTAATAAAATTTTCTCCAAAGGCCGAATTGTAATGCAATTTTTTGATAAACAATATTTTTGGGATTGTTTTTTTTTTTTAAAGGTATTAAAACTTCCTTAACGTTAGAATCTTTATGAAATTTTTTCCTAAAAACTATGCAATTAAAATTATTCCGAAAGACAATCATTAATCAAAAATTCTCTTTCACATAATTCAATGAATTTTCTCTTCATTTTAGTTTAATTATTTTAATTAAAATTTTATCTGAACAAAAAATATTATTTGAAAATTGTCTTCACCGCAACTATTGATCCAACCTCCTTTTCAAAAAGTAAAGTCTAATTACCCCGCCGGACCATAAACCGCACCAAACACAACAGTCACACTCACTTTGTGGGTGGAGCGACTTCTCGACAATAACTCTTGGGTTTTCCGAGCGCCAGATGTGATAATTTTGTTTGTTGACGCAGCCTCTGAGGTAAAGGATGATTTCAAGATTTCACCAATTTCAACGATTTAACTTTTGTGCACTGAATTTTAATGCGTTGTTGAGGCGTGTGCGTCGTTCCATTTTTCATAATGGCGTACTTTTTCTTGTCAAATGTCAAAGAATAAAAGCTTCAAAATAGGCAGCTACCGAAGTACCGGGTGATTCAAAATAACACGTCTTGTTGGAAAACCCTATACATATATACATCCCAAATACACTCCCATATCTTCTTCATTATTATTTAATTTTCGCATAGTTTAACTACATGGCGAATCAACCTATTGTGCCGCTTAACATTTTATTTCATAACCAAACTAACACGAGATACAGCAAACATTCGAAAAAAAATTCACGTGAATAACTGGCCGGGTAAAAGGCAAAGCAAAAACATGTTTCATCTTCAATTTTTATACCCTCCACCATAAGATGGGGGGTATACTAATTTCGTCATTCTGATTGTAACTACTCGAAATATTCGTCTGAGACCCCATAAAGTATATATATTCTTGATCGTCGTGAAATTTTATGTCGATCTAGCCATGTCCGTCCGTCTGTCCGTCCGTCCGTCCGTCTGTCTGTCGAAAGCACGCTAACTTCCGAAGGAGTGAAGCTAGCCGCTTGAAATTTTGCACAAATATTTCTTATTAGTGTAGGTCGGTTGGTATTGTAAATGGGCCATATCGGTCCATGTTTTGATATATCTGCCATATAAACCGATCTTGGGTCTTGACTTCTTGAGCCTCTAGAGTGCGCAATTCTTATCCGATGGGGATGAAATTTTTGCACGACGTGTTTTGTTATGATATCCAACAACTGTGCCAAGTATGGTTCAAATCGGTTCTTAACCTGATATAGCTGCCATATAAAACGATCTTGGGTCTTGACTTCTTGAGCCTCTAGAGTGCGCAATTCTTATCCGATTTGAATGAGTTTTTGCACGAAATATTTCGTCATGATATCCAACAACTGTGCCAAGTATGGTTGAAATCGGTCCATAACCTTATATAGCTGTCATATAAACCGATCTTGGGTCTTGACTTCTTGAGCCTCTAGAGGGCGCAATTCTTATTCAATTTGAATGAATTTTGACACGTAGTATTTTGTTATGATATCCAACAACTGTGCCAAATATGGTACAAATCGGTTCATAACCTGATATAGCTGTCATATAAACAGGTCTGGGGACTTGACTTCTTGAGTTTTTAGAGGGCGCAATTCCTATCCGATTTGGCTGAAATTTCGCAAGACGTTTTTTATTGTTACTTTCAACAACTATGTCAAATAAAGTACAAGTCGGTTCATAACCAGATTTAGCTGTCATATAAACCGATCTGGGATCTTGACTTCTTGAGCCTCTAGAGTTCGCAAATATGATCCGATTTGCCTGAAATTTTGTACGGCGGATTCTCTCATGACCATTAACATACGTGTTTATTATGGTCTGAATCGGTCTATAGCCCGATACAACTCCCATATAAATCGATCTCTCTATTTTACTTCTTGAGGGCACAAAGGGCGCAATTCTTATTCGAATTGGCTGACATTTTACACAGGTCTCCAACATAAATATAATTTAATTGTGGTCCAAACCGGACCATATCTTAATATCGCTCTAATAGCAGAGCAAATCTTTTCTTATATCCTTTTTTTTGCCTAAGAAGAGATGCCGGGAAAAGAACTCGACAAATGCGATCGATGGTGGAGGGTATATAAGTTTCGGCCCGGCCGAACTTAGCACGCTTTTACTTGTTTTTCTTTTCGTTTTTGCACTTATTTTTTGCTTTTGTATTTTTTTCATTGTTACGAAAAAACGTCTAACGACTGGAATGAAATCTGGATAACACACATGTACTATAAATTCTGTAGCGGTCCCAATAAATTGCGTCGTATTTTTACTTGTTTAGGTCAACGCATATGGACTTGTTTCGCACACCATTAACTGAGCACATCAACACATACCCACTTATACATACATTTATCGGCCGACTAGAGTACGTGCCCAACAAAGCGTACGACAACATTTTTAATTTCACGAGACTTATTCACGAGACTCAGTGATTCACGTGATATTCAATACGTTCAAGGTCAATATTGTTGAGAACTTGTTTGAAAAGTGCCTTTTCATTGGAATTTGTTGTGACGATTAGAAACCGCTGAGGTCATTTCTATTTTTAGTTCGATATTGTGAAATTGTTTACTGTGTGCTAGCCCCATAGAAAGAGAGAAGAATATTCGATTCAGCATTCGGTTTGCAACACATCAAAATATCCTAAAAGAATATTCTGTGGCACAAAAAAAGCACGTTTAACAAGACGAAGTTTTCACAAATTGTACACTACAATCTCCAGCATTAAAGCGAGATTTTAAAGAGCTATAGGAAAGTTTTTCATAGAAAATACACATCAAATTCAAAAAAATTCATGAAATTTTTATTAGAATCGATAAAAAATTTATTAGAATCGATAAAAAAAATCATGAAATTTTTATAAGAATCGATAGTACGGTTCATATAATTTAATGTTTGAAGATTATTCATGTTGTTCATGACTGCGCCTCGAATGGTCCATCCGCTTAGTCCTGTTTTGGCATACTCTTTCCAACATTTCGGCCGGTATCTCACAAATAAATGTTTCAATGTTATCTTCCAATGGTTCAATTGAAGCGGGCTTGTCTGTTTAGAGATGAGCTTTAACATAGCCCCACAAAAAATAGTTTAAAGACGTTAAATCGCACGATCTAGGCGGCCAACGTGAAATAAAATGTTCCACAATAAGTCCAATATTACGCGTGCTGTGTGGCATCGGCACCGTCTTGTTGAAACCACATGTCATGCAAGTCAAGCTCTTGCATTTTGGCCAAAAAAAGTTGGATATCATCACCATTCACAGTTACGTTAAGATTCATTCGTATCATCATTGAAGAAGTACAGTCCAATGATGTCACCGGCCCAATAACTTTTTCTGGATGCATTGGTAGCTCTTGCAATGCTTCTGGCTATCGTCACTCCAAAATCGACAATTCTGCTTATTTACGTACACATTGAGCCAAAAATGAGCTTCTTCGCTGAACACAAATTTTAGCGTGATGAACTTTCTTAACAGAGCATGCATTTTGATAATAAAATTCAATAATATGCAAGCGTTGTTCACTCGTAAGACGATTCATGGTTCAAATTATAGACCAATCTGAAGATGTTTGCCAGTGAAACAAAACACGAAACGTGCGTGAGCTGTTTATATCTGTATTGCGAAAAGATAATAGTTAAAAAATCTCCCTTTATAACAAGTTAAAATTAAGGGTAACATTTTACCCATATTACGTAATACAAAGGATGGAATGAAGAAATACAATAAGATTACCAGGTCGGCAAACGTGCCTCCTGAAAGCTTTTATGTGAACAGGTCGATAGCGTTAATCACGCCGCCATGATGAAAAAGTTTCTCTCTAAAACCCATGTCCAAACTGAAATGTTAATAGACGACATGGGACTACGGAGGACATGTTGAGGCTTTCAATAAAAACGAATTTTTCACATGATATGACGAGAGTCATGGAAACACCCAAATATTGGAATAATGACGTTGATCGAAGTTTCATCATTACAATATTTATGCAAAAGGAAGCCTTGAGGAGCCTCAAACCATTTAAGTCACGCGGGATTGATGGAATATTTCCGGCGTTACTGGAGAAAGAGATGGACTTTCTGGCGCCCCATCTGGCCAATATTTTCACATAACTAAGACTTGCATATACTCCGATAGCCTGGGAAGAGGGAAGGGTAGTATTTATACCCAAGCCCTGCAAAGCAAGTTATGAGACGCCAAAGACCTGTAGACCTATTAGTCTTACTTCCTTAGTCTCATGGAACGTATTGTGGATACCATAATAAAATGAAGGACATCCAAGGAAGGAAGAGGTCTTGCATATGGCATACGACTGGGCTAGTCTTAGGGATCTCAATGTTAACCCAGACAAGACCGAAATCTGCTTGTTCACCAATTTAACTCTTCACGTTTCCTCAATGGAACGATTTCAGTATCTGATACGGTCAAATACTTAGGAGTAATCTTGGACAGGAAACTGAATTGGAAGTGTCACATTCAGGAACGTACTGAGAATGCTCACAGATGTTGGGCACTATTTAGACGAACCGTAGGCTCCAAATTGGGTCTGAATCCGATACCAAAGCTTACCTACGCCTCAGTAGTTTGGTGATTAGCGATGCAGAAAAATGCAATGTGAGGATAACATAACAGGTTCAGAGAAAATGTTGTCTTGGCATAGGCTGAGAAATGAGGAGCACACCCACTAGGGCACTCAAGACTATTCTAGATATTCGACTCATAGACATACAGATTAAGTGTGAAGCAGCCATTGCGGCTATAAGACTTAAGGCGATGGGAGAATCGATAGAGGATAGGAGCAGCTGATACCATCGCGGTATAATCGAGGAGAGCATAGGAAACCTGGAAGGAATAGAAGAGGTTTCCGATCGGATAGTTGAAACGACACTTAAGATCGAGTGCGAGGTACTGCTGTCATCGGCACAGTCTTGCATTGGCGAAACCCTAGTATTCCATCTGGATGATCATTTTACACGGATGGTTCAAATCTAAAGGATAGAGTAGGCCTGGGGGAACGAT
Source organism: Stomoxys calcitrans (assembly GCF_963082655.1). Classification (NCBI taxonomy): domain Eukaryota; kingdom Metazoa; phylum Arthropoda; class Insecta; order Diptera; family Muscidae; genus Stomoxys; species Stomoxys calcitrans. The sequence continues at coordinate 69,095,597 of NC_081555.1, forward strand.
TGTAGTGTAAAAAGGATATTAACGCCTTCTCTAAGGACGGCACGATTCGCATTGTTTGGGTGCCGGGCCATAGCGGAGTAAGGGGAAATGAAAAAGCAGACCAATTGGCGGTCGGTAGAACGGCGAAAATCCTATGGGGAAATGCGGATCGTAAGAAGACGAGGCTATTACGAAAAGCATGTAAGAAAAAGGTCAGTATGGCTTTCGGTATCATAACAGGACACATTAGACAGCGAGCCCTTTTATGCAAAATCGGTGCGGCATATGTAGGTCATGTGGGGAAGATCCTATGTCATTGCCCGGCTATCGCGGCTAACAGACACCGGTATTTAGGTGGGGACACAATACCAGACAATACCAGACCAACTTAGGGATGTGGTATGGAAAACAATTAAGGATTTCGTAAGAAGCACGGAATTCCTAACTTAGATTTTCTTTTTCGAGATTGCATTTTAGTATTTAGAGCGCACAGCAAGCCGATTACTGGCTTAGGTGTATGTCCCTAGTGGCATGGGGCTAATTAATATCCGCAATCTAACCTAACCTAGCCGCAAAAGCCGGGCAGTGGCATGGAAAAGACTCCAACGCACAGTGGTAGAAAAACGAAAAAAAACTAGTAAAAAATCTTTTTGAAACTAGGAATGGTTAGTTCTGAGTTTCGTAGACAAAAGTGTTCTTAAAAAATCAAAATATAAATTCTGGGCGAATTTTGTTTTACAAAAATCCCCAAAATACCCATTTCGGACAAAGAAGGTTTCATAAATAGCCATTTTTAGTTAATTTGCTATAGAGGCAACAAATATTGTTGGTGTAAAAAAATTTTGCTTGGGTTTAGCGGCCATATGAAGTAAAAAACTTTAGCTCGAATGGAAATTTGGGCTTTCGAATTTGAGAACTCGAGTGGCTTTTCCATTTTTTTAATAAAATATTACCTATCTATACATACATACATTTCTTAACATTTTATTTCATCACCAAACTAACACGGGATACAGCAAAAAACGACTAGAATGTAGATATAATACACTCATGTACTACAAATTCAGTAGCGCTCCGAATAAAATGCGTCGTATTTTTACTTGTTACTTGTTTAGGTCAACGCATATGGACTTGTTTCGCACACCATTAAGTGAGCACATCAAACATACCCACTTATACATACATTTGCCGACTTGTCGGCTTGTGGACTTGAGTACATGCCAAACAAAGCGTACCACATTTTCAATTTCACGAGACTTATTCACGTGACTCAGTGATTCACGTGATATTCAATTCATTCAAGGGCAATAATATTGATAACTTGTTTGAAACGTGCCTTCTTTTATTGGCAGTTGTTGTGCCGATTAGAAACCGCTGAGGTCATTTCTATTTTAAATTCGATATTGCTAAATTGGAATAACAAATTGTGAAATTGTTTACTGTCTTCATACAAATTAAGAAGTTGTTGCAAATATTGTGGGATGAAGTTTTTGTGTCTAGCCCCATAGAAAGGAGTATTATTGGATTCAGTATTCGGTTTGCAATACATTAAAATATCCTACATTTATATTCTGTGGCACAAAAAAATCTATAGCGCCAGTTAAAAAACACGTTTTCACAAATTGTTCGCCACAATCTCCAGTATTATAACTAGCTAAAATTTAGGGGAAAATCTTACCCATATTACGTAACTATCAGTTTAGATAGATGCCATTTTCGAAAGGGTGTATGGATTTATTTGTGTTAAATCCTAAGACGAATAATAATGTCTTGCCTACAGCCCAAAATACCTTATTTCGGGTTTTGGCATTCTCATCCGTCCTACAATATGGTTTGGATTAGACGATACCATTTATACAGTTTTTGAAACCTTTAATCGTGTTTTTACCAGACTTTGCAGAAATCTTAACCAGAAAGTAGTTGCTGCGCCTTCTTTTACTTTACATGGAACAAAATTTTCCTTGGAATATATATTTTCGACAATTAAAGAGCTTTTAGTGACATACCATCCTACGAAAATAGTATATCGCTTGACTAACAGTTTAGCAATATAAGTGCCTTTATCTGAATCCCATATGATCTTTGTTGGTCTACGAATTCATTTCCATTCTTAAAATACTTTATTTCAGCTAGATATTCTCATGATATCTGATTTAGGGGTGTTTTCGGGGGGTGGGGCGGGGAGGTGATCCCCCAGGCACTTGGCATTGAAAAAATATCAGCATAGTGCTCTTCTTTCGAATAACATTTATATAAACCCCACATTGAGAGTTCGTTTTCTAATCTCAAATAGCTTTAATTTGAGCCACATATTGGCATGGTCGCAAAATTTTTTCCCTTTGGGGGTGTTTTGGGAAAGGGGTGATGCCCTAAATACATGGACCTACATTTGGATATCAAATTCGTATTCTACTCCCAAATACGTTTATTTGAGCCCCATATTGCGATGGTTACTAAAAAATTGCTGTTTGTGGGGTATTTTGGGAAGGGGTAGACCCCCAGAAAATTGGTCCCGAAAATGGGTATCAAATCTTGCTCTACCCCCCAATACCTTTCATTTAAGCTCCACATATATCTATATATCATTTATTTGAATCCCATATTGCCATTGCCCTCAAAATTGGATATCAAATTCGTTTTCTTATCTCATTTAAACTCCTTATTGGAAAAGTCAGCAAAAATTGCCTTTTTGGTATTGGCCCTAAAAATATTTAGGTCCAATCTCTTTAAGACACAAATTGCCTTGGTGAGCAAGTATGTCCTATTTGGGGGTTGTTATGGTGGTGGAACGTTCGCTAGACAGTTGGTCCCTAATGTTGATATCAGATACGTGGTCTACTCCCACATATCTCTGTAATTTGAGCTCCATATTTCCATAGTAGGCAAACATGACCGCCTTGGGGGGTGTTTTGGGGGATGGGCGGCCACTCAGTGAGTTGGCCTTGAAAAAATATATTGGATTCGTGTTCCACTTTAAAAACCCTCTTATTTGAGCCTCATATTGCAATAGTCAGAAAATACTTACTATTTGGGTGGTGTTGTGGGGGTGGGGTGGCCCCATAGACACTTTTCCCGCTTTACTCCCAAAGACCTTTCATTTGAGCCCCATATTGCTATGGTCGTAAATTTTCCCACTTTGGGGGATGTTTTCAAATACCTTCTATTTAAGCCCCATATTCCCATGGTCAGTAAATAAGTCCAGTTTGGGGAGTGTTTTGGGGAAGGAGTGGACCCCCAGAAACGTGGTCCCACATTTGGTTATCAGATTCGTATTCTACTCGCAAATACCTTTCATTTGAGTCCCATATTGCCATGGTCGGTATATATGTCCGATTTAGGGGTGTTTTGGGGCTTGGGTTGGTCCCCCTAGCACTTGGTCCGACAATTGGATATCAGATACGTTTTTTCATCCTAAATATCTTTCATTTGAGTCCCATATTGTCGTGATTGGTCTAAATATATGTTTGGTAGGTTTAGGGTGGGACGTCCCCCTAGGTACCCGATAAATATAATAACCTGATATAGCTGCCATATAAACCGATTTTAGGTTTTGACTTCTTGAGCCACTAGAGGGCGCAATTCCTATCCGATTTGGCTAAAATTTTGCACGACGTATTTTATTATGACTTTCAACAACTGTGCCGAATAAGGTACAACTTGGTTTATAACCTGATATAGCTGTCATATAAACCGATCTGGGATCTTGACTTCTTGAGCCTCTAGCCTCTGCAATGGCTCTAGAAGTGAGAATCGGGCGATATACATAAATGGCAGCTATGTTTAAATCTTGACCGATTACTATGAAATTCACCGATAATATTAAGAGTCATAAAAAATCGCTTTTTGCCAAATATCGAGAGAATCGGGTAACAAATAAGCACTATATTGCAATATTTCTCAAAATCGGACGATCATTTAGATGGGAGATTTATCTAAATATAAACCGGTTTCAAGCAAACTTCTTAGATATTGTGGCAGTCGTCGAGGAAAGCGTTGTACATTGGTCAATAAATGCGCTTACAGAGGCGCTAGGAGTGAAAATCGTGCGAAAATTATTCCTGCCCAATTGCGATAGAATCGGTTAACAAAAAAAAAAAAAACACTTTATTGCAATATTAGTTCAAGTCGGACGAACATCTATATGGGAGCTATATCCAAATCTGAACCGATTTTTTCCAATTTCAAAAGGCTTCGTCTCTCCACCAAAAAAATATATGTGCCAAATTTGAAGACGATCGGATGAAAATTGCGGCTTGTAGTTTGTACAAAAATAAACATTGACAGCCAGACAGACAGATGGACATAGCTAAATAGAATCAGAAAGTGAATCTGAGTCGATCGAAATACGTACAAAGGGGTCTATCTCTCTTCATTTTGCGTTATACAAATATACGCACTAAGTTATAATACCCTGTACCACAGTGGTGGTGTAGGGTATGAAAATGGACCATTAAAATGTGATTTAATTCTATAGATATGCAGCAAAGCATTATAAAGGGTGATTTTTTTGAGGTTAGGATTTTCATGCATTAGTATTTGACAGATCACGTGGGATTTCAGACATGGTGTCAAAGAGAAAGATGCTCAGTATGCTTTGACATTTCATCATGAATAGACTTACTAACGAGCAACGCTTGCAAATCATTGAATTTTATTACCAAAATCAGTGTTCGGTTCGAAATGTGTTCATTCACCGTTCAGCGATGAGGCTCATTTCTGGTTGAATGGCTACGTAAATAAGCAAAATTGCCGCATTTGGAGTGAAGAGCAACCAGAAGCCGTTCAAGAACTGCCCATGCATCCCGAAAAATGCACTGTTTGGTGTGGGTTGTACGCTGGTGGAATTATTGGACCGTATTTTTTCAAAGATGCTGTTGGACGCAACGTTACGGTGAATGAACACATTTCGAACCGAACACTGATTTTGGTAATAAAATTCAATGATTTGCAAGCGTTGCTCGTTAGTAAGTCTATTCATGATGAAATGTCAAAGCATACTGAGCATCTTTCTCTTTGACACCATGTCTGAAATCCCACGTGATCTGTCAAATACTAATGCATGAAAATCCTAACCTCAAAAAAATCACCCTTTACAAAACAATTTTAAAATTCTCAATTCTCAATTTGTAGATTGATTTGAAACCGGCGATTCTCGATTACCGGAACATAAACTAAAGTTAAATTCTTGCGATTGCGGTCATCGGAACAGGCATGAACGCCTTCTTAAATTGTATGCGGACAATAAACAATTCCACAATTTGTTATCCCAATTTCACAATATCTTGCAAAATCTAGAAATGACCTCAGCGGTTTCTAATCGGCACAACAAATTCCAATGAGAAGGTACTTTTCAAACAAGCTCTCAACGCCATTGACCTTGAATGAATTGAATATCACGTGATTCTATGAGTCTCGTGTAAAGTCTCGTGAAATAAAAATGTTGTCGTACGCTTTGTTTGGCATATACTCTACTCGGCCGATAAATGTATGTATTGTATAAGTGGATATGTGTTGATGTGCTCACTTAATGGTGTGCGAAACAAGTCCATGTGCGTTGACCTAAACAAGTAAAAATACGACGCAATTTATTTCGACCGCTACAGAATTTGTAGTATATGTGTGTGTTATATCTCCAGATTTCAATCCAGTCGTTTTTAGTTCGTAACAATGGAAAAACAAGTAAAAGCGTGCTAAGTTCGGCCGGGCCGAATCTTATATACCCTCCACCATGGATCGCATTTGTCGAGTTCTTTTCCCGGCATCTCTTCTTAGGCAAAAAAGGATATAAGAAAAGAGTTGCTCTGCTATTAAAACGATATCAAGATATGGTCCGGTTCGGACCACAATTAAATTATATGTTGGAGACCTGTGTAAAATTTCAGCCAATTCGTATAAAAATTGCGCCCATTGGGGCTCACGAAGTAAAATAGAGAGAACGATTTATATGGGATCTGTATCGGGCTTTAGACCGATTCAGACCATAATAAACACGTTTGTTGATGGTCATGAGAGGATCCGTCGTACAAAATTTCAGGCATATCGGATAATAATTGCGACCTCTAGGGGTCAAGAAGTCAAGATCCCAGATCGGTTTATATGGCAGCTATATCAGGTTATGAACCGATTTGAACCTTATTTGACACAGTTGCTGAAAGTAAAAACAAAATACGTCATGCAAAATTTCAGCCAAATCGGATAGGAATTGCGCCCTCTAAAAGCTCAAGAAGTCAAATCCCCAGATCTGTTTATATGACAGCTATATCAGGTTATGGACCGATTTGAACCATACTTGGCACAGTTGTTGGATATCATAACGAAATACTTCGTGCAAAAATTCATTCAAATCGGATAAGAATTGTGCCCTCTAGAGGCTCAAGAAGTCAAGACCCAAGATCGGTTTATATGGCAGCTATATCAGGTTATGGACCGATGTAAACCATACTTGGCACAGTTGTTGGGTATCATAACAAAACACTTCGTGCGAAATTCCATTCCATTCGTATAAGAATTGCGCCCTCTAGAGGCTCAAGAAGTCAAGACCCAAGATCGGTTTATATGGCAGCTATATCAGGTTATAAACCGATTTGAACCATACTTGGCACAGTTGTTGGATATCATAACAAAACACGTCGTGCAAAATTTCATTCTGATCGGATAAGAATTGCGCACACTAGAGGCTCAAGAAGTCAAGACCCAAGATCGGTTTATATGGCAGCTATATCAGGTTATGGACCGATTTGAACCATACTTGGCGCAGTTGTTGGATATCATAACAAAACACGTCGTGCAAAATTTCATTCCAATCGGATAAGAATTGCGCACTCTAGAGGCTCAAGAAGTCAAGACCCAAGATCGGTTTATATGGCAGCTATATCAAAACATGGACCGATATGGCCCATTTACAATACCAACCGACCTACGCTAATAAGAAGTATTTGTGCAAAATTTCAAGCGGCTAGCTTTACTCCTTCAGAAGTTAGCGTGCTTTTGACGGACGTACGGGCGGACGGACGGACGGACATGGCTAGATCGACATAAAATCTCACGACGATCAAGAATATATATACTTTATGGGGTCTCAGACGAATATTTCGAGTAGTTACAAACAGAATGACGAAATTAGTATACCCCCATCTTATGGTGGAGGGTATAAAAATGCAAAAACAAAAAAATGAGCAAAATGGAAAAGAAGAAAAATTGAAGATGAAACTTGTTTTTTGCTTTGCGTGTTACCCGGCCAGTTATTCACGTGAATTTTTTTTTTAAATTTTTGCTGTATCTCGTGTTATTTTGACGATGAAATAAAATTTTAAGAATCACAATAGGTTGATTCGCCATGTATATAGTTAAACTATGCGAAAATTAGATAATAATGAAGATATTGGAGTGTATATAGTATCAATCTAGCCATGCCCGTCCGTCTGTCGAAATCACGATAGCGGTGGAATGCGTAAAGCTAGCCGCTTGAAATTTTGAACATATACTTGCTATTGACGTACGTCTTTGGAGATTGCAAATGGACCATATCGGTTCAGATTTAGATATAGCTCCGATATAAACCGATCTCCCGATTTTACTTCTTGAGCCTCTGGAAGCCGCAATTTTTGTCCGATTTGGCAGGAATTTTGCATGTTTTGCATTCTGTTATGCCTTGCAATAACTGTGCCAAGTACAGTCAAAATCGGTCTATAACCTGATATAGCTCCTATATAAACCGATTTCCCGATTCGACTTCGTGAGCCCCTACAAGCCTCAATTTTTGTCTGATTTAGCTAAAATTTTGCATATAGTGTTTTGTTATGACTTCTAACAACTTCACCAAGTTCTGTAATGACTTCCACCAATTGTGCTTAGTATGGTTTTGCTAAAATTATGCATATAGTGTTCTGTTATGGCTTCCAGCAACTATACCAAGTTCTGTAATGACTCCCAACTGTTGTGCTTAGTGTGGCCTAATCGGTCTATAACTTGATATAGCTCCCACATAAATCGATCTCTCGATTTGACTTCTTGAGCCCTTACAAGCCGCAATTTTTGTCCGATTTGGCTGCAAGTTTGCACATAGTGTTCTCTTATGACTTTCCAGAACTGTTCTAAGTACGGTACAATTCGGTCTTTAACCTGATATAGCTCCCATATGAACCGGTATCTCGATTATTCTCGTTTGGTTCGTAGAAGCTTCAATTTTTGCTGGTTTGACAGATGTTTGGTATATAGAATAAAATTATGCCCTTCAACTAGATTTATTTTGTATACATTTTTAGCAGAATCCGTGGTGGTGGGTGCCCAAGATTCGGTCCGACCGAACTTTTACTTGTTTATTAAAAAAATGAAAAAGCACCCGAGTTATCAAATTCCATAGCCTAGAATCCCCGTGCACAAATTATTTTGCACTTAAAAATATTTGTTGCCTCCAAGCAAATTTACTAAAGAATGTCGATTTTAAAACCACCTTTTCCCGAATTGAGTATTTTGGGAGTTTTTGTAAAGAATTTCGGGCAGAATTTTTTTTTTGTTTTTTAAAGACAATTTTGTCTACGAAACTCACATCTTACCATTCCAAATTTCAAAAGGATATCTCTACCCGGTCTCACGCGGTATATTTTTACTAGTTTTTTTTTCGATTTTCTCCCACTATGAGTTGAAGCATATTTTATGCCATTGTCCGGCTTTTGCGGCTAGGTTAGGTTAGGTTGTGTTGAAAAGAAATCCGCCCCATGCCACTATGGACATACACCTTTGCCAATAATCGGCTTGTTGTACGCACTTAATACTAAAACAGTAAATTCGAAAAAACACATCCTGCCTCTTGCCGCTCTTAACTGCTGCGTCGACCCGATAGGCTTCGGGTTAATTAAGTTTATTGACGACAGTTCTCTAACCTTCACTGCCAAATCGTCTGCTTTCTCATTCCCAGTTAATCCGCAATGCCCCTTCAGCCAAACGATGCGGATCCTCAGATAAGGGGTTAATCTCCTCCTTATCCTGCAGGACTGTTTGTGATCTTACCGTCCTGGTTGTTATTACCCTTATGGCCAGTTTACTGTCCTTAAAAATGTTCACACTCAATGTCCCCGCCTGGAGGATCGTGTTATGGTCAAACAGTCGAAAGGAGATATCAGTCGTTGGGTTCCCCAGGCCCACTCTGTCCTCTAACTTTGATAAATTCATGCAAAATGATCTTCCAAATGACAAAACTATGGTTCCGTCAATCCAAGAAGCTCGCTTTCGAACTCAAGTGCCGTTTCAGGTATCCGATTGAAGACCTCTTGCATTTCGGTATTTTCTGGATTAACATTGAGACCCCTAGGTTCAGCCCAGTCGTATGCCATCTGCAAGACCCTTTCGGCTCTTCTGCATAGCTGGCTCGGTTTCTTACCTCTTAGAAGTATTTTGACATTGTCTGCGTATCAAACGGGTCAAATCCTTCCTCAGTTAGCATCCGCTACAGGTTGTCTATGGTGGTCACCCAAAGGAGTGGCGGTAAAATGCCCTGTTCCACTTTCCCCTTATATCTATGTTCTACAATTTATCCACCTGTTCCTTGGCATATGGTTTATCCAGTTTCTAAGGATCCGGTCCACCAGTATTGGTGTAAGTATTGGATCAGTGTGTCGTTCCTCACGTTGTTAAAAGCCCCCGCGATGTCAATGCAGTCTCCACCGACCTTCCGTTGACATAGGTATGCTGTTTGTATTTGAGCAGTTCGCTAGTATGGTTTGGAGTAGTCCTCCGTTGTCTCTGCTCTCAGTCCTATGTCGTCTACTAACGTTTCAGTTTAGACATGGGTGTTTGAGAGAAACTTCTTCATCTTGGCGGTGTAATTAACGTTATCGACCTGGTCGTAGATAAGCTTCCAGGAGGCACGCTCTGGTAATATTATTGTATTCTTTGAACCATGTGAAATACACATCCCAATATACTTCCGCTTTTTTACGACGTGCTCTGTTATAAAGTCTGCGGACCTCTTTTCCAATGTTGCGAATCTCCCCGGTCATCCAGGGTTTTTCTTGTGCTCATTTCCTTTCTCGAAGAGGACAACTATCTTCGAAAGACACCACTAGAACAGTGGTAATCCTGTTGACATTGTCGCCAATGTCTTCTATGCTTGGACGATTTAAATTAACATGCCTGAGCCTTCTTCTGAGTAGTCCTCAGAATTTGGGACAGTTAGGTTTTAACTTTTTACGGCAGTTTATCAAACTCGGCGCTGGCCGTGCTATTCTAAACCTTATGTAGAGAATGTGTGCTCCATGGGACCCTCCAATTCTGAACCTCATCAAATTGTCAGATCTTAAACCTCCTCCTTAATCCTATTAACAAAGGTAGCGCTGATACCAATATTAAGTGTTATTAGGACGTTAGTATTCAAGGATTCTACCAGGGCTTGGCTCCGTTTAATAACTGGTATGGTGTTGCATCCGACGTTGCAACTCTGGGGAGAATATATATAATTTAAATTTTTTGACATATAACGCAGGTCCTCGTCCGGGTATCAGTGTTAGTATAGAATAATTATAAGTTGATATGGTTCAGTCCAGAAACTTTATTTCGGGTAGTCCATGTCATCTGAATTAAGACAATGTGAATCTTGCCCTTGCTGATTTTCTCCATCAGAGTGTGTGTAGCTGTCTCGCTCCGGTGGAGGTTTATCTTGATGACCACAATCATTGGTTCTCCATTAAATGGGTTTCTTGGGAGTGGGTGATGGTCTCATCGTCCGCTCCCTGTGCTTGAGGCTGCAGTGGGAGCGGACGATGACACCATCACCCACTAGTATTTAGTATGTTGTCAATATTTTGGGCAACTACTGCTTATGTTAACGATACCATTGATGTATGTCTTAGCCATGAAATTTATCCTGAACCTTCGAATGGAGCGGACGTATTTTTATTTCGCTCCGCAATAGTTTTCTGTATCTCGTAATAGCTAGTTATTTTCGGAGAAAATTTAAATTCACTAATGGATAGCTACGATAGTGTTATCCATTAGGCTGTTGATGAGCTGCATCTGTTTTCAGTGAAGCGCAGATCTAGAGTCCCGGAGTAGGCTTAGAATGAACTCCAAAGACCCAAAAACTGCGGTGGTAGAATTAGGCCGTGAAATGATGTCTGCTACTGAGAACTCGACAGCTGGAGCGGTTGTGCCAGGCTCTACTAGCTGACAGATGCCTGGTGAGCAGAGGCTTTTGGTGAAGACACCCGGTTCGAATTTTGAGGACAAGGCAAACATATTTTATCTATGTGCCTATAATTTGCCTAGGTCCTTTTCTGTCAAATCAATACGCTCTGTTAAAGAGGTTGGAATAATAAAAGGCGCATCGCTCTCAGAATTATTGAGAGGTTTTGTGCATATGATCCTTAGACTCTCACCGATAAGGAGAGAGAGACTGTCATCTGTATACTCCTAAGTCCTTGAGGGATTACCTGGACCTCCTCCAGTCTGCGACGATGAAGGTTGGTGTCGGTGCCGACACAAGGATTGGGTACCAAGGATTCCCTCAGATTCTTAATCCATACTTGGGAGACTAAGGGACTGTAATCCCTATCTTTCTACCACCGGCTGGGAGATTGTTAGATTGGATGAGGCTGAAGGCGACCGGAGACATGCAGTATGAGGTCTCGCAGACCTCACAATGTCTAATGGAGTTGTGTGCTACGGATTTAACAAGTTGAAGCTGAAGGTCTATAGAAGCGTAGAAGCGATGAGGTTGGGGAATCCGGAGATGACTCAGCAGTTGTAGTCTGAGGAACTATCGACCAAATCTCTAAAGTCTGGAGGATTGCAGGATACTGAAAGTCAGAACATGAGAAAAAGGCGTCCAACAATCCCTGTGTGGGTGGGTCATCCGGATGTATGTACTTCGACAGCAGCAGCTAGTAAAGCATCTAAGGAGGAATCGTCCACACCGCAAGTGCCCGGTGTGGACGATTCCTTCCCTCCAACTGCCCCTGGATGTATAAGGAAACTTATCATGACAAAATCGAACAAACTTTGTAAGGATGAACTCCTAGTGGTCTCAGAAGACGAAGACGCAACAGTGTTTTGCGGTTTCTACATATAAATCTCCACCATTGCAAGGCCGCTTTGGCGGCACTAAAGGTCCTCCTTATGGCAGTGGGATTTGACGTGGTTCTTATCCAGGAACAATGGGTGTGTGGAGGAATGGATCGTGGACTAAGAATTCCGGGATTTAAACTTCTTAAGGATACGGGGAATGGGAGACACAGTGCCGTATTCTTGCAAAGGGTAGTCAAAATGTTTTTCTTCTTCCGTCGCTATGCACTGAGGATTTAGTAGTAGCCAGCCTTGAAATAAACAAGTTTCATTACTGGCTGGCTTCCCTATATATGGCACACGATTCAGAGATGCCGCCTTCAAACCTTCAGTCGCTGGTTGAAGCTGCTTCTATAGGGAAGAAAAGTTTCACTGTAGGAAGTGATGCTAATGCATATCACCAGATATGGGGAAGTTCGGATGTCAACGAAAGCGGTGAGCAGCTTGAATATATTATAAGTAGCAATTTGCGATTTGGAATAAAGGGGATAAACCGACCTTTATAACCAGGAACATGCAGGAGGTACTAGATATTACCTTTGTATCGGAAGATATTAGTGGATGAATATGCGATAGGGAAGTGTTGGATGACCACAGCTTCTCTGATCATCCTTATATTAGTTTCAGCCTTGGAGGAAATACTGAAGTAATGGTCCATCGGCTAAACAGAAGAAAGGCGGATTGGGCTAATTTTCAGCACAAATTCTGCACGTCTATCCCTTCTAGACTAGAAAAGAAAGTGGAAACTACGGAGGATATAGACATAGTGGCGAAGCGGATCACGAAAGCCCTGAATGACTCGCTCGTGTTAGCATGCCCTTGTGCCAAGGCAAGGGGCAAACAGCGACCGGCATGCTGGACCCCAGAGCTGGTTGGTCTAAGGAAGAAAACTCTTAGAAAATTCTTCAACAGAGCAAAAGCCACAAGAGCACCACACGATTGGGACATCTATAAGGCTGAGCTAAGAAAATATTAGGGCGAGCTTAGAAAGACTCAGAAAAAATCCTGGGTAGAATTCTGCAGCTCCGTGGAGGATACATCTGAGGCCTCTAGGCTAAGGAAGATTCTGTCCTCCAGACCTATTACGGTGGAGAAAGACTCAGAAAAAATCCTGGATACATCTGAGGCCTCTAGGCTAAGGAAGATTCCGTCCTTAAGACCTATTACGGTGGGGTATATCCAGAAGTCAGAGAATGTATGGACAATGTCTAGTGATGAAACACTAGCACTACTCGTTGATACACATTTCCCGGAAAATTCTCCAATGGACAACGTGGCGTCAGAAGAGGTTGTCACTGATATGCATTCGTCGGAGGCCATTAGGGAAATTGTGTCTGAGCCGAAAATCCTTTGGGCGATAAGAAGTTTCGACTCCGTTATGTCGCCTGGCCCTGATGATGTATCACCGGTTGAATTACAAGCTGTGTCTGATAGACTGGTTCCCTGGCTTAGGGAGATATACTCTGCTTGTATCAGAATGTCATATATACCTGTGGGATGGAGGGACACGAAGGTCTTTTTCATTTCAAAAGCAGGAAAACCCTTCCACATGAAGGCGAACGGTTTTCGTCCTATTAGTCTGTCATCCTTTATGCTGAAGACTTTTGAGAGGTTGATAGAAACATATCTTAGGGCAAAGATCCTTAGACATTGCCTGCCGCGGCAGCAGCAGGCTACATAGCCGACTAATTCGTCGGCTAAGTCACGACTTAGTCGGCTACATAGAGGGTTCTATCGCTGTCAAGGAATATATAATGATAGCATTTCTTGACATTGAAGGTGCTTTCAATAATGTAAAACCGACGTCAATCATGAAGGAGTTTGAGTTTCTAGGCATCAACCGTAAGAAAGTATATTAAGAACTTACTTACTAGAAGTTCTTCTTGCGATCTGAACATCTAAAAAGATGGGTCAGCAGAGGAACTCCTCAAGGAGTTGTACTGTTTCCTCTACATTGGAACATAGCCATTAACAATATATTATTTTCTCTGGAAGAAAAAGGTGTAAAAGTGGTCGCGTATGCTGATGATGTGGCAATTGCGGTTGGGGGAAAGTTTCCCAGCACTCTGGAATACTTCAGGAAGCTCTACGTGCAACAGCAAAGTAGGCTACCGAAAGTGGTCTGTGTATATATCCGTGCAAGACAGAAGTAGTTCTTTTCAGCAGGAGGTACAAATTGCCTACATTGGAACCTGTCTCCTTGGGTGGAGAGAATGTTCCATTTACAGAAAACGCATGACCTGGGTTTTTTGCTGGACAGAAAATTGAACTTCAAATCCAACATTTCGGAAAGCTCAAGAAAGGCCACTCTTGCCCTATACACCTGCAAGAGAGCCATTGGCAAAAGTTGGGGATTTTGGCCGCGTGTCATGCATTGACCTATAATGTTAGATGGTGTTGTGGTCTGGTAGACGTCGCTTCAAAAATCCACCTACTGCTCAATACTTAACCGGATCCAAAGGATGGTCATATAACTGGTCATATCGATGGTCATATAACTGGTAATATCGAAAAGGTTACCCGACCACTGCAGTGGTGGAATGGCTAAGATATAATGTCATAACGACGATTGGCATAAATATATTCTGCCATTAAATACCTGGAGAACGTACTTCTGAACGCAAAACCCGCCCTCGACTCTCGCAGATCTCTTACTGTTCTGGGTGCCGAGCCACAGGGATATCCCAGGGAATTCTAAAGCAGACAAGCTTGCGAGACTAGGAATTACCTTGCATATTCCAGGGATACTGGAATCTGTGAGTATGCCTCTAGCGACATGTATGCTAAGTTTTCACGACCAGCCCCGAAAGGCAACGAATGATAGATGGTCACAGAGAGGGGGTTGTGAGCATTCCAAAACTATGCGGTCTAATTTAGACTTGAAGAGGTCTACTACGTTGCTGTCATTGGCTAGAACAGACGCCTCAGTTATTATGTCCGTCATGACAGGTCACTGCCTATTCGGAAAACATGCTGACAGACTGAAGGTTGCCAGTAACGACTTTTGCAGAAGTTGTGAGGACATCGAAGAAGAAGAGACTATAGAACACCGTTGTGTGTGTGTCCCGAACTAACAGTTAGAAGGAGTTTCACTTTAGATTCTCATTTCTTTGAGAACCTGTCTGACTTAGCGGGACATTCGAAATTTATTGGGCTTTTTAAAGCAATCTGGATGATTCAACGGTAGGAACCAGAAGGTAACTTCCTTCTTCTGTTCCTGTGGTATCACAATGGACGAAAACGTCTAAGTGAGTCTGATGGCAGACTATCACTTAAACCTAACCCCTAACCTAGCATAAAAAACTAAATTATCGGCATACAAAGATAAAAATTTTAGTTGAACTTAAGATTGAACTAAAGATTTATTCCTATTTATATTTAAAATTGAATCTTAAAAGCTTAAAGAAAATATATTACAAAATAATAAAAGTTACAAATGTAACTAATTAAAAATTATTATCTTAATATTTATGTTAATACAGTATGAAAAACTTAAATCGGACAGCACTCATTGATACTCGTATATGGGAAGTTTGCCCCTGTTCCTTAATGGAATGCTGATGTGCAAATTTACATTTGCATATATAACAATACAAATTATTTAAGAAAAAATCTAAAATTAAAGGAAATATTGAAAAAAAAAATTTTAAAAAAGTTTAAGCATTCTTTTGAATTGTGAAAAAAAATATAAAATATGAATAAAAGAGTGTTATGTAAAGAATGTTATGTTATTTAAAAGTTTTTAAATTAGAATGTAATTGGAGATGAATATAATAATTTAAGTTTAAGAGAATTAACAGGGGGTCAATGTGGAAGATACATCTAAAACAAAAAGTGAATGAATTATAAATGTCTTAAAAATACAGTTTTGTATTCATAAAATAGCATAAGTTATCGAAATTAATACTAGATAGTTTTTAAAAACTAAAGTCATTTGATTATTTATTTATTTCATATATTAAATTATTAATGCAATAATTAAAGCCATGACCTTAAAGATCCTGGGCTTTGAAGACGAAAGTTATAATAAATAATTTATGTATTTCCAAGGGTTCTTAAAGCAAAATAATTAAAATTAGAATAATATTATATTATAGAAATAAAATGCAATTAAACTAAATTCGAATTAAAATATAAGGAAATTCAACTTAAATATTTAACAAATTTTAAAATTTTAATAACATTATTATATGTTATCAAAATTATTTCCTTAACTAATGGCCTTAGTAGCCAAAGCTTCTAGTAATTATATTAATTATATACGAACTTATATTTACAATTATATGAATAAATAAATAAAATTTTTCCAGCATAAAAAATTTAAAGATTAAATTTAAAAAAAATTATTTTGTGTATAAGTAAAGGCTTAATTTTTAAAGAAGAATATTACGTAATAATAGAAACACTAAAAATTATTTCTTCCCTTTCTTTCTGGCTTTCCTGTTCGGTCGGCCTTTAATGAAAGATAATTTGAAAAAACTTAAAGTTTTAAATCTGTAAAGTTCTTCATTTCCTGTAGAAATAGCAGTGCAGTGTAGAAATAGCAGTGAAAAAATATACGACGTTTTGGACCCATGCATTTTTAGATGGACTTACAATGAAAGAAGGCACTCCTATTTCAGCATTGTGAATTAACGATCAATGCAATATTTTACGCATCATTTCAAGGAGCATTTACTGAAACTAGTCTAAATGATGGTTACGAATTTCGCACTGCTGTCTAGAGTAAGAACAGCAAAATTCACTAATCCTTAAAAGGATTTAGCTCACAACCACCATAGAAGTAAATATAAAATATTTTTTAAATCATTTTCTATTTTCTATTTTATATTTTTTTTTTATTTCTTGAGCTTTTTTTTTTGGATTTAAATTTTTTTAAATAGTTATATCTATTTCTTAAATTAAATTGGCAATGACATTGTACGATTTACAAGGTCAATGCCATCGGCAGCTCCTTCTCAATTGTGTGTGTGGACGATCGACTCCTAGTGGCTCGTCTGTGTCCGCTGTTGCTAACAGCTTCCAATTGCTTATGTAGTTCAGTGTCTAAGTCTCGTGTGGCTGAATGTCCTCGGGAATGACCCCTTGAACGTCCTCTTGAATGGCCTCTTGAATGCCCGCGAGATCGACCACGGGAGTGACCACGGGAACGGCTACGATCACGTCCGCGAGAATGTGAACGATCTCGACCACCATGATGATCCCGGCGTCCATGATGATGATGACGGCCATGATGGCTTGCAGTTGATTTTTCACGCCAGGATATAATCTCTACCTCACTGTCACTGCTAGGAGAGGATGAAATGGAAGAGGAACTTGAACTGGAACTAGTTGTGTTGTCCTTCTCGCAGGGCTGCCATTTTGAGGGTTCGTAATGCTTACGGTTCTCATTTCTTCTGCAATGCCCTTGTAAATTATTTTTCTCCCTTTTGCGGCCTTTGTCCTTACGAACTTGTTGGGAAATTTCCTGCATCACTTCTTGCAGGAGAAGTTGAGCTTTGTAGGCACTTTTCATGGCCTTACGCCATTTCACCATTATATCTTGCGTGCCGGCATCTGCGGAGTTTGGCAAAGGTTCTGCAGATTGGCTTGTATGTGAGGATGTGATCCCCTCGGGTACTTCCTCGTGGTCCATGGATATTTGATTTCCACTATCGACCATTTTTTACCCAAGACAAAGTTTTGTTAATTTCAAAGATTAATTTGTTTTTCACACTTTTTTATTCTACTTTTATTTAATTATTTATCCACCACAATTATTTATCTCAAATTTTGTTACTTTCACTTGTCTTGTTAATTGTAAACTGTGAAGCTTTTCATTTTATTGGTTTGCTTTTATAGTGGCATCTGTGTTGTTGTCCTAGGCACAATACCACACACACACACACTTGTTATCTATCTGCTGGGTGCAGAGGCTGACCTATTTTACAGTTTCCAAACACTGTGCTGGCTGGTAAACGTTTACAAACGTTTTTTTTTTGACTTAGTCATCATAGTCGAAGCACGTGAACAGTTTGATAAACGTTTATAAACGTTTAAGCGTATAAACGTTTAACAAAATTGTCAAAACAATTTTTATCTTAAGACCCCCCATTAAAATATCGGAAACTGTGATTATTTTTTGGCACCCACTATATTAGATAATTGATAAGTAAGTTAATATTTTTAGCACACTTGTGTACATAAAGATAAGATAAAAAAATTTGCCTGCTATAAATCAGAGAGCTAACATGCTGACTCTGGTGGGGGGATTTTTAAAGGTGACTGCAATTACCAATTATATTGTAATTTGCAAGTCAGAATGTGGATATGATAACTATATTTAGACTATGACGTCATTGTTGTGTTAAATTTCGTCATTCCGTTTGCAACACCTCGATATATCGATTTACAATTCCATAACGTGTATATATACTTGATCCTAGCAAAAATTCTAAGATGATCTAGCCATGTCAGGATAAAAGGAAGATAATGGGCTGAAACCTTGGACAGACTATTTCTTTTTCCATAGGCAGGTTAGGTCCGACGATGGGATATATCTTGATGTAGCCCCCATATAGATCGATCTCCCGATAAATGATCTTAAGCCCATAAAAGATGCATTTATTATTCGATTTTAGAGAAATTCGGAGCTGGTAGTTCTGTTAAGAATCTTGACATCCGTACCGAGTATGGTCCAGATCGGGCTATGTTTGGATATAGCTGCCATATATACCCATGTCCCGATGTAAAGTCTTGGGCCCATAGAAGCCGCATTTATTACCCGATTTCGCTGACATTTGACACTGTAAATTGTCCTAGGACGTTCGACATCGGTTTTGAATATGGCATAGAAAATACAATATGTTTATATACCCCCGTATAGACTGAACTCACGGTTAAAGGAGCAAAGCCAATGAAAACCGCATTTATTTGATGATAATTTGGCTTACTGGGTTGTCATAGAACGCTAGACATCGGTATCAAATAATATCTAGAACGGACAATATCTTGATATAGCCTTCAAAAAGAACATAAGTCGGGAGCTAAGTGTAAGGTCTAAAGCCCATAGAAGCCGCATTCATAACCCGATTTTGTTGAAATTTGACAATGTATGCTCGTCGTGCGATGGATCCATATTTGGATATAACTGCATTATATACCGATCTTCTGATTTATATATAATATATATATATATATATATATATATATATATATATATATATATATATATATATATATATATATATATATATATATATATATATCATTTGATATATCTATCTCCTATATATTTCAAAAGCCATAGAAAAAACTTGTCAACAGCGATCCAAGGAGGAGGGTTTATAGGATTCCGACGAGCTTAACGTAAAACACATATATGCCTTTCAACTAAGTTCGTTTGTGTACGTTTTAGTACAACCCATTGTGGTAGGTTCCCAAGATTCCAACAGTGCGAACTTAACACATTTTTACTTGTTACTGGTTAAATTTAAACTTGTAATTTCATATGAAATTATTTGGATCGATGTTGGAGGTGTGAGTTTAAGTCGTCGCTTGGAATAGTGTGGGGCTAATACAACGTATCGCTTCAGATGTAGGAAATCCATTCAAAAACCCTTAATGGAGAAAGGAGGTTTATTGGAAGTCGGTTCGAAATAATTCTGTAAGAGAATCAAATCAAGAGTGAGTTAAACGGCCAAATACGTAAAATGTCATAATTCAAGAAATGAAATCGAATGATTAGTTTATATTCTACCAGGTTATGTACCGATTCGCTCAAGCATTTCAGATAAAGCAAGATAGTGGAATATTTATCCACATAAAAAAAAAAATTAAAAACGTTTTTCAAGTTTTTTTTTTTGTCGGTTAAGACGAAGATCATTTCATTTCAAAATTTTATTTCTTTTTCGAGACGAGCTTAATGATCGAAGATTTTTTTATTGAGAAAGTAAAGCCAAATGATACCCCACAACATCAACCCCAGGATGACGCCTATTTTTACGACAAACCATATATTCTTATTACGAAGTTTTTCCTTTATTGCAAAGGCTGGAATTGTGTTTGCTTTTCGAGAAATTTGTTAGTGATAACTTTTTTAGATAATAGATTTTGAAGCAAAAAAAAATCTTTTTTTTAATCAGTAGGCCATTCCCCTATGACTTTTGAAACAATGTATTTAATATACAATACTATCATCCATTGAGATTTTTTTAGAGTTTCAAAAAAGTAATTGCGTAAAATATGTATTTTCAACTGTAACGTTAGTCATCAATTTAGCATTATTGAGCGTAAGTAACTTTGTTTGTTGCAAGTCGGATAAGAATTGCGTCTCTAAAGCCTCATGAAGTCAAGATTCGATATTGGTTTATATAACAGACACAGAGGATTATAAATCCATTTGGTACTTCAAATAGAACACCTTATGCTAAAATTGTAAAGTTCGGACACAAATTGTGGCTTCTACAGCCAAAAAATGTCAAATCGGATGAAAAATATATATGAGAGCTATATCTAAATCTGGACTTATTTCGATGAAGTTTTTCACACGAATTAAGACGTCAAATAAAACAACTCATTAAATATTGTAAAAATCGGACCAAAAATTGTGGCTTCTACAGCTGTAAAATGCAACATCGAATGAAAGATATATATGAGAGCTATTTCTTAAAGTGAATCGAATCTAATTCTAAGCCGATCGGTACATTTATCAATGGGTCTAGCTCTTCTCCATTTTAGCGTTGCAATCAAATGCAAAACCTTATAATACCCTGCACCGCAGTGGTGTTGTAGGGTATAAACATTAAAATATCTTTATTAATTTTTATACCCGCCACCATAAGATGGGGGGTATACTAATTTCGTCATTCTGTTTGTAACTACTCGAAATATTCGTCTGAGACCCCATAAAGTATATATATTCTTGATCGTCGTGACATTTTATGTCGATCTAGCCATGTCCGTCCGTCTGTCCGTCCGTCCGTCCGTCCGTCTGTCTGTCGAAAGCACGGTAACTTCCGAAGGAGTAAAGCTAGCCGCTTGAAATTTTGCACAAATAATTCTTATTAGTGTAGGCCGGTTGGTATGGTAAATGGGCCATATCGGTCCATGTTTTGATATAGCTGCCATATAAACCGATCTTGGGTCTTGACTTCTTGAGCCTCTAGAGTGCGCAATTCTTATCCGATTGGAATGAAATTTTGCACGACGTGTTTTGTTGCGATATCCAACAACTGTGCCAAGTATGGTTAAAATCGGTCCATAACCTGATATAGCTGCCATATAAACCGATCTTGGGTCTTGACTTCTTGAGCCTCTAGCGTGCGCAATTCTTATCCGATCAGAAGTTCGGCCGGCCCGAATCTTATATACCCTCCACCATGGATCGCATTTGTCGAGTTCTTTTCCCGGCATCTCTTCTTAGGCAAAAAAGGATATAAGAAAAGAAATATGTTGGAGACCTGTGTAAAATGTCAGCCAATTCGTATAAGAATTGCGCCCATTTGGGCTCACGAAGTAAAATAGAGAGAACGATTTATATGGGATCTGTATCGGGCTATAGACCGATTCAGACCATAATAAACACGTTTGTTGATGGTCATGAGAGGATCCGTCGTACAAAATTTCAGGCAAATCGGATAATAATGGCGACCTCTAGGGGTCAAGAAGTCAAGATCCCAGATCGGTTTATATAGCAGCTATATCAGGTTATGAACCGATTTGAACCTTATTTGACACAGTTGTTGAAAGTAAAAATAAAATACGTCATGCAAAATTTCAGCCAAATCGGATAGGAATTGCGCCCTCTAAAAGCTCAAGAAGTCAAATCCCCAGATCTGTTTATATGACAGCTATATCAGGTTATGGACCGATTTGAACCATACTTGGCACAGTTGTTGGATATCATAACGAAATACTTCGTGCAAAAATTCATTCAAATCGGATAAGAATTGTGCCCTCTAGAGGCTCAAAAAGTCAAGACCCAAGATCGGTTTATATGACAGCTATATCTGGTTATAGACCGATTTAAACCATACTTGGCACAGTTGTTGGATATAATAACAAAACATGTCGTGCAAAATTTCATCCCAATCGGATAAGAATTGCGCACTCTAGAGGCTCAAGAAGTCAAGACCCAAGATCGGTTTATATGGCAGCTATATCAGGTTATGGACCGATTTAAACTATACTTGGCGCAGTTGTTGGATATCATAACAAAACACGCCGTGCAAAATTTCATTCCAATCGGATAAGAATTGCGCACTCTAGAGGCTCAAGAAGTCAAGACCCAAGATCGGTTTATATGGCAGCTATATCAAAACATGGACCGATATGGCCCATTTACAATACCAACCGACCTACACTAATAAGAAGTATTTGTGCAAAATTTCAAGCGGCTAGCTTTACTCCTTCAGAAGTTAGCGTGCTTTTGACAGACGTACGGACGGACGGACGGACGGACGGACGGACATGGCTAGATCGACATAAAAAGTCACGACGATCAAGAATATATATACTTTATGGGGTCTCAGACGAATATTTCGAGTAGTTACAAACAGAATAACGAAATTAGTATACCCCACATCTTATGGTGGAGGGTATAAAAATTTAAAACTAAAATCCCCGAGCTGCTCAAATACAAACAGCATCCCTATGTCAAGTGAAGGTCGGTGGAGACTGCCCTGCACTAGGTTGTGTATAAGATAGAAGAATCCTTCAATGTCAAAACATACACCCTGGCGGTATGCATTGACATCGAGGGGGCTTTTAAAAATGTGCGGACTGACACACTGATCCAATCCTTAGACCAGTACCGGGTGGATCCGATCCTTAGAGATTGGATAAACTATACGCTTAGGAACAGGCGGATAAATTGTGTGTCCCATGACATAAATATAAGGGAGAAAGTGTCACAAGGCACGGCACAGGGGGGCCATTTTATCGCCACTCCTATGGGTGACCACCATAAATGACTTATTACGGATGCTGACTGAGGGATACCGACGTCAAGGTTAGTCGAGTGCGAGGCACTGCTGCCATCGACACAGTATTGGATTGCCAATTGGGAGATCATGTTACACTGATGGATCAAAGCTAGAGGACAGAGTGGGCCTGGGGGTCTACATAGAGAACCCAGGGACTGAGATCTGCTTTAGACTGCCTGACCATAATGCGGTCCTGCAGGCGGACCGCAATATTGCGCATGCAACATTGTGGAACATCGAAACGATTGGTAGGTCGGCGAAAATCCTATGGGGGATCCAGATCGTGAGAAGACGAGGCTATTACTGAAAGGGAGTAAGAAGGAGGTCAGTATAGCTATTGGTATCATAACGGAACACATAGGACTTCGAGCTCACTTATGTAAAATCGGTGTGGCAAGTGATAGCATGTGTAGGGCATGCGGGGAAGATGATGGACGTTGGAGCATTTCTTTTGACATTGCCCGGCTTTTGCGTCCAACAGATACCGGCACTTAGGTGGAGACACAATACCAGACATGAACCAACTTAGGGGAGCCGTGGTTGTGATATAAAGTATTCAAGATATAGTTTACAATGAAAAAATGTGGGTTGCCATTGAGAATGGTAATTAATAAGCATAAGATGTGAAGTAATAAAAAAGGGAAATCCCATTTTTCTTTCTACAATCGTGTAAAAAAAAGAAAAAAATTTCGCAAATCAAAATGAGCAAACGAGTAAGTTTGCCTATAAAAATACCAATGAGCAATACCAATTTGCAGATACTTTTTATTTATTTTGGTCATTGTAAATGTGAACATATCGGTTCAGTTTTGGGTATAGCTTCCACATAAATTTGTCGTCCCAATTGTCGTCCCATTTGTCTAAAACTTTGCTTGTAGTGTTCTGTTACGACTTACAACAATCGTGCCAAGTACGGTTGAAATAAGATACGAGAATCAGCTAAGACTTCTTACTTGAATTCGAGAAAAGGTGAGCACCATAACATAGAACGAGCACTTACAATTTGGTTTAATGACAAGCGTAATCAAAATCCGGCCATTACGAATCTTATGTTATCAAGCAAAGCAAAAGATTTTGCTATTGAACTGGATGAGGATTTTGAACCAACTTCAAGCTCGCTGTTCCGATGGAGAAACATTGCGCTTTTCGAATAAAGTATGGAAAAATATTTGGAGAAACTAAAGACAAGATGAAGACGCTGCTAAATACTTTCTGCAATCAGAACTCCCAAAGGTTTTAAATAAATATACACCGGTTTGCATTTTTAATGCTGATAAAAGTGAATTATATTATAATGCGTTACCGAATACGAAGTACTTTCAAAAAGATAATGCACCAAATGGATGGAAAATGCAAAAATTTAGATTGACTACTCTATGCAACTCCACAGGTTCCTTTAAGAGAATTTTTGCAATCGGAAAACCTAACAAACCAAGACGTTTTAAAAACATGAGTGTTCCTGTAACGTATTTTGCAAACAAAAGTAGTTGGATGACTTATCGATTTAGAATGAAATACTTTCGCTATTGAATAATGAAATGCTTAAAGCCAACAAAAAAAAAATGGTTCTGTCTGTTGACAACGCAACGTTCCACAAAACTACGACGGAATTGTCAAATATTGAAATTCAATACCTTCCACCGAATACAACTGCGATTGTATAGCCTCTTGATCGAGGTATAATTCAAATTGTATACCAAAGAAATTTTAGAAGATGCAAAAAAATCCTTGAAAAAATTTAGAACCATATCCTAAAAGTGTTTCTTAGAAATAAGCATTCAAAAATGACTCATTTTGTTATGTAGCTAGTCTACCGTATTTTTTAACCACACATATATAATTGAATAAATTTGGCTTTTTTGAAAATGTATCTATATGCCGGCTAACACTGTTTTAATTGAATTAAATATGTATATATTTTTATACTCACCACCGAAGGATGGAGGTATATTCATTTTGCCATTCCGTTTGCTACACATCGAAATATCCATTTCCCACCTTATAAAGTATATATAATCTTGATCAGCGTAAAAATCTAAGACGATCTAGCCATGTCCGTCCATATGTCTGTTGAAATCACGCTGCACTCTTTAAAAATGGAGATATTGAGCTGAAACTTTGCACAGATTCTTTTTTGTCCATAAGCAGGTTAGACCTATAAAATCCACATTTATTATCTAATTTTGCTGAAATTTGGGACAGTAAGTTGTGTTAGGCCCTTCGACATCCTTTTTCAATTTGGCCCAGATCGGTTCAGATTTGGAAATAGCTGTCATATAGACCGATCTCTTGATTTAAGGTCTTAAGCCAATAAAAGGCGCATTTATTGTCGATTTCGCTGAAATTTGGGACAGTGAGTTGTGTTAGGGCCTTCGACATCCTTCTTCAGATTTGGAAATAGCTACCATATAGACCGATCTCCTAATTTAAAGTCTTGGGCCCATAAAAGACACATTTATAATCCGATTTCACTGAAATTTGACACAGTGACTTATGTTAGACTTTTCGACATCCGTGTCGTATATGGTTCATATCGGTCTATATTTGGTTATGGCTATCGAAAAGCCCAATATTTTGTTCTACAAGATTGAACAATGACTTGTACTTGTAGACCACTCAATATCGAATTTGGTCCAAATCGGACAATATTTCGATAAAGCTGCTATGAGGCCATAAATTATACATTTTTCATCGGATTATGACGAAAGGGGGTTTACATATATACCCGAAATGGTGGGTTTCCAAAGTTCAGCCCGGCCGAACTTAACGCCGTTTTACTTGTTATAAATAAAAACGTATTTTCTTTATTTGTCCTCTCATAGTCATATTGCTGAAATTATTTGCAAACAGCTATAAGCCATAGTGGCACATAAATGAAGTTGTTTTGCTTAGATTTTCGCTTATTGTCCACAAAACTTGTGCAACTATGGGTGTGGACTATAAGAGTAAACTACTGTGGTTCCAAACTGCTTATCAGGTACTGTATTTCTTATTAAATAGTGTAGTAAAAACTGCCTTACATATCGGACATTCTACGAGTATCAAGGACAACACAAAGAGAAAGCCCCCTAAATCTTACAGCAGAAGTCTCAGCCATTCATCAGCAGCAATGTCCAGAGGCATTAAGTGTAGCATTATATTGATTGCATCACATGGTGTCATTCTCGGTGCGGCTGTGCTACACAAATACAGGCACGTCGTTGGCGTTTTCGCCTTTCCATATGATGATTTTGAATTTCAATTTCCTATCCAGCAAACCACCTACGTATTCAGCAATTTCAGTAAATAAAACATACTCTTCTCCCAAAAAGATAGGTGACATCGCTAGCACCTAGAATATCTTTTGAAAAGAACAATTTATGGTGCTTAGTTGTGTGAGTACTATTTTGTAAACATATTTTTTTTTCTATGAAAAACGTGATTATCCATAAATTTCTTAAAATTTTGTATAAAATTATTTAGTAATTATCTGTGTTTATATATCTATTACTTTTATTTTCGTATATCCCGATATTTTTAACGAAGTCAAGTTATCTATTTTTTGATACAGTGCACAATGAAATGAGCTCTGAACAACCCTGAATTTGACTTAAATTCATTGATTATTTTGACTTTTGCCCTACTACAAGGACAAGCATTTATTATTATTGCTGTAAGGTTGTCAATAACGTTTTCTATGAGATAATTTATAAAACTGAACTGTGTAAAAATAGCAAAATCCACTATCGACAATCAAATTCACTTAACATAATGATCAATTTCTGTTGGTTGATAGAGTCCTCCAAATTTTTTTGGAGTTCTGTTACTTTTCAATTTTACTTGTTGCCGAAACCGTTACTACATTTTTCCACTGCTTCTTGTTTTCTTTTTCTATGAATGGAACTGAGTCATGAATACAAAGCTATAACACAAGACCACTCCGGTGTCCAAAAAAATCGATTAATGTATTCAAATGTCACAAATTCAATACACACACTGTGACTTTTGTTTTACAACAACGGCCAACAACAATTCCTACGATAATTGCTATCGCTAATGGGACAGGGGGAGATTAACCAAACCGGCCTGCCTATGTGGTGAGCCTGCCACAAAATTGAAGAAAAACTATGGAAAATGATTACCATGTTTACTTTAATTCTTCGCAGGGTTTGAGTGATGAGTAAACATTTGCACCCGATATTCGTTCATACGTTTGCAAACGTTTGCCCCTCCAGCCAAGCATATCAGCCGCTGGTCTGGGCAGAGGGAACGAAAGTTCTCGAGTAGAGCTGGATCAAAACATAACAAAAGCAGCGAATTGTATGCGCTGCTCCCGGCATGTCAGTATAAATAGGGAATGCCGGCACAGCAGTGCCAGCAGTTAAGTGAACCTGTCCATACCGACATCAACACAAAGCCCAGAGAAGATAATAAATTGCAATAAAAACAAAAACGAAGGCGAAATTGAGTAAACAAAAAAAAAAAAAAAAAAAAAACAAAACACATTTTTGAATAAATAAATTTCGCAATATAGCGTTAAATTATCAAGTCTCAAAAACAGTGCAAAACAAAAGAATTTTGGTGCAGAGTGAAGAATAAAGAAAAAGTGTTCAACATGTCATCGACTGAACATCAGGATCGTCCACTGATGGACGATGAGGAGCCAGTGGTGGTGGACTGCATAAATTGCGAGGCTGAATGTGAAATGGAAGTACCTCAGCCATCGAGTTCTGAGGTAAACATGAGCAAGGATTATTTCAAGAAGGCCATGAAAAAGGCTTACAAGGCCCAAAAGCTTTTGCAGGATGCCATGGGAGAGTTGGCTGAGGAGATGTATTACAATAAAGGTGAAGCAAAGAAGGATAAGAAGCATAAGCGTCATCTCCGTGCATCATCTGCTGGAACCAGCGATGGCACTAGCAGTGGTACTAGCAGCGGTACTAGTTCAAGTTCCAGTTCAAGCGAAAGTGAAGCTGAAGCTGAAGTTAAGTTCAAGGGCCGTCATCATGGTGGCAGACAACGCTCTCATTCACGTGGCCACTCACGTAGCCGTTCCCGTGGCCATAATCGCAAACATTCACGTAGTCGTTCTCGCAGCCACTCACGCGAACATTCCCGTCATCATCATCATCAGCATGATGAACCATTTGAGGGCATGTGTGAATTCGCAGAATTTTACTGCCCTGCCATGGCGCAAGCTCACGGTCATCATGGTAAGATGAAGAAACATCATGGTCATCATAAGCGTCACGCCAGTCGCTCTCGTTCCCGTTCTCACTCCCGTGGACGCCAGTGTGAGATGAAGAAACATCATGGTCATCATAAGCGTCATGCCAGTCGCTCTCGATCTCGCTCTCACTCTCGTGGAGATAAATGTAAAATGATGAAGAAACATCATGGTCATCACAAGCGTCATGCCAGCCGCTCTCGTTCCCGTTCTCACTCCCGTGGGCGTCAATGTGAGATGAAGAAGCATCATGGTCATCACAAGCGTCATGCCAGTCGCTCTCACTCTCGTGGAGGTAAATGTGGAATGATGAAGAAACAGCATGGTCATCACAAGCGTCATGCCAGTCGCTCTCGTTCCCGTTCCCACTCCCGTGGACGTCAGTGCGAAATGAAGAAACATCATGGCCATCACAAGCGTCACGCCAGCCGCTCTCGTTCCCGTTCTCACTCCCGAGGACGTCATTGTGAGATGAAGAAACATCATGGTCATCACAAGCGTCATGCCAGTCGCTCTCACTCTCGTGGAGGTAAATGTGAAATGATGAAGAAGCAGCATGGTCATCACAAGCGTCATGCCAGTCGCTCTCGTTCCCGTTCTCATTCCCGTGGACGTCATTGCGAAATGAAGAAACATCATGGCCATCACAAGCGTCAGCATGGTCACCACAAGCGTCATGCCAGCCGCTCTCGTTCCCGATCTAACTCCCGTGGACGTCAGTGTGAGATGAAGAAACAGCATGGCCATCACAAGCGTCATGCTAGCCGCTCTCGTTCCCGTTCTCATTCTAGGGATAATTCCCGCAGAAATCAATGTCCTGTTATGAAGTGTGCCAAGAAATGTCCTTGGATGATGAAACACCATGGTAAGATGAGTTCCGGCAAATGTCCCGGAATGAAGTTGGCCGAAAAATGTCCTATGATGATGAAGCACCATGGTAAGATGAATTCGGGCGAATGTCCTGGTATGAAATGCGCCGAAAAATGTCCTATGATGATGAAGCACCACGGTATGATGGGTTCTAACGATTGTCCTTGGATGGCAAAAGATTCTGGTATGACCTCAAGTGATTGCCAAAGAAAACGTTCCCGTTCTTGTCGTCGCATGCAACACGATGGAAGACATGGAAAATGTAACACGGGCTTATCTTCATCATCCCCTTCGAGCAGTTCCAGTAGTAGCAGCAGTAGCAGTAGCAGTAGCAGCTCTGAAGATGAATCCCCAAAGCACCACCGTAGGCCACACTGCCCTTGGACAATGAATCATTTTGGTGGCATGCAAAGACGTGGTGCTCATCCATGGATGATGGGTCACCCTGGAATGATGGGACAGCATGGAATGATGGGACAGCATGGAATGATGGGACAGCATGGAATGATGGGACAGCATGGAATGATGCGACGCCCTGGAATGATGGGTCGTGGCAGATGTCCTTGGATGATGATGCGTCCTGGTTGCGGCCGCATGATGTCCCCTGAACCTTTTTCATTCTCGCCTTTTTTCCATGGTCATGGTCAGGGCCATTTTTAAACGAAAATTCAAAATAACGATACATCAGTCATACTACTAATCGATTAAACCTAAAAAAAGAAAAAAAAAACAAATTAAATTATGAAAAAAAAATTTAAAACCAATAAAATAAAAAAAATATATATATTAGATAAGCTAAGAAAACGAAAAAACAAAATAAATAAAACAAAAAACAAACTGATATGAATTGTGTTTTAGTAGATATTAACTGCTGCATGGCAGTGTGGCAGTAAATTATTGCTTTTAATTTCTTTGTGCCCTCACGTTCTGATAGCACAGGCAAAAACAAAAAAAAATTGTGTCCAGAAACCAGTCTTTCCAGGAAAAAATTAAAACCAGTTGACGATGTTCTGCTAAAGATAAAACGGTAAAGAATGTCTAGGGAGTAGGAAAAACGCAAGATTGAAGGTAGGAATACCGAATTTATAGAGTCCAGCCGAAGTTTTAGTTTCGGCTTTAGAAAACTTTGCACATTAGGCTGCTATGGTATAGATGGTGGTATGTTCGATTTTCGAGAAATGTTTTCGTCATTACATTTTTTAGATTTTGAAGCAAAATAACTTACTGATTTTATTCAGTAGGCAATTCCCATAACTTATTCAAGAATTTCAATAAAAACCTTATCGTTGAGATTTTTGTAGTGTTTCAAAAAAGCAATCGCGAAAAATATGTGTTTTCAATTGTGAAGAACGTAGATAGTATCAGCCAATAATGGCAGCATTTTCATTGAATATGATAGATGTTATGTTGATAACACAAAATGAGATACAAGGAAAGGACGATGCAAAATTTGTGTACTCGCTCACCACCACCATATATATGTGTCACCTGATTTCACTTCTAGAGCCTTTGTCAGCGTATTTGTTAGCAGATTTTCTCAAAACTTCGCACGGTGTCTACTTTTATGTTTTTGTACTATGTGTATCGATTTTGGGAGGAAATGGATTCAGAATTAGATGTGCCCCCCATAAATATTATCGTCCGGAGTTTTACCACCCGAAAATAGCAAAACTGTTTGCTGTTTTAGCAAAAATGTACTGCTGTCGCATTTCCTGCAAACATTTCTGTTGTTTCAGCAAACATTTTTGGTAGCTTTACGCGCAAATTTCAACAAATGCACAAATGTTACCAGCATTTGGAGGGGATAACCGTTGCACTCTTCCTAAATAATTATTAAATTTTCAGGAGCTCAAGATCTCAAATCAAGAGATCGGTTATTATGGTAACCATTTCCAAATCTAATTTGTTCGAAAATCGTGGAATTGATTTATGGGGGAACATTTCTCAAACTTGAAACCCAAATCCCAACTGATACAATTCCCAACAACCTACATCAATAAGAGGTATCTGTGCAAAATTTCGACCGGTTATCTTTATTCGTTCGACTTCGTTCGATTTGGACAAACGGACGGACAAATGGATGTACAGACGGACGGATCTGGATGATCAAGAATATATATACTTTTTGGGGTTGCAGATCAATATTTCGAAGTGTTACAAACTGAATGATAAAATTGGTATAGCCCCCATCCTGTGGTAGTGGGTATAAAAATCCTAATAGCATCTAAGTAAGAAACTTCTGGCCAATGGATTTCGATTGCAGATTTCATTGTACACCGTCTTTTCATTAAAGTTCAAAAAAAAAAAAATATTTATTATATTTATGGCAGCGTATTATCAAAATTTGTGCTTCTCTATCAGTCTTTTTTATGTGTGTACGCATATAAGTACATGGTTTTAAGTATCTACATACAAGGAGGTTTGGGTACATTACTATTCACGTCTACGTGAACAAAATTTGATGGATGTGTGGTCACAATGGCTTTAAAAACCTTCAATCAAAATTATTTGCTATATACATTCAGGTTTGATGTTCCCCATCAATTAATTCCACAATTTTCGAGACAATCACATAAAGAAATTGAAATACGACAGAAAAATAGAATGCGTACGATACACGTAACACATCGTTGTTGCTTGCGTAAACATTTGAATATTCAGATTTTAACGGAAAATATGAAACGAAACATTGCCCTCTGCTGGACATTATTGTGATCGGTCAATGATTTACTATAAAACCGTAAGATGGAGCCATTCAGAATAGCCCTATGGTCAATTAAACAAGCTGAAAGCACATTGACTCGTTTTGTTTATGTCGTTTTGAAAAACATCTCAACCAATCCACTAGTTGATATCTTTTAGAAATTGCAATTTTTCACACTCCAACATAAATGTTATGATGCACTATTGTTAAATTAAAATTTTTTGCTTTATTTGTATTTACAATTTTGTTGATTTTATAATTTTTTTTGGAAGAAATTCGATTTTTATTTCTTGATAATATTGAGATCTGTGTTTATTTAAGGCTCTATTACTATGGAGTTGTACATGTCGTGTAATAAAAACGAAACTAATATATGAAAATCACTTTTTAAAATAGCATATGTATTTTTTCGACTAAGGCGTGTTCTATTCCTTCTAAGAAAAAAATAAAGAAATAAGCTGTTTTTGTTGTCAGTCAAATGGGAACAACTTCAAATTAAATTGTTTTCACATGGTTCTGATTTAACCAGCTTTCTCGCAACTTTAATAATTATTACGCATAAATAAATCAGTTTTTGCTCAAATTTTTAGGTTATGTCATACGAAAATAACATACAGGTGTGACAGCAAAAATGATGAACCGTATGTAAATTGACAATTTTGACAAAAATTTTCAATTACATGTAAATACAAAAAGTGACATGTAATTAGACATCTGCCGTGTAATAGAGACTTAAAACTGCCATTCGACGATAAGACATGTCATATGTAATTTCAAAAACAGCAACTCTAAAAGTTTTACACATGGTGTGATACATACGAAAAATTTAATAAGTCAAAAGGCTTTTGCAATGAGTATGCAACTTTTTCGATTAAATCGTGCTTTAATTTCATCGAACATGCATGTAGATACATGTATGAGAGAGAATATGAGAATACATGCCGATTAGAGTGCGCACTATTCGTATTCGACGTACATAAGATAAGTCTTATGAATACAAAAAGTGACAGCTCATATTACATATCTTATCGTCTAATGGCAGCTTTAGCACAATTCAGACATTTATTTGGGCTCACATGCTTTGAATGACTCGTTTTTATGGCAAACGAGTCGTTTTGCCCTTATAAATTGTAAAGGAAAAACGAGTCGTTTTCAGAGCATTGTAAGGAAAAAACAGCTTTGGTTTGAACATAGTATTAATTAGATTTAAATTTAATCAAATTTCTCAAGGCTGAGGGACTTCTACATGATTTTGTTATTCAAAAAATGTGTTATACTCGCTTATATTTGTGGTTGTCGATAAAACCTTAGACGATTTGAGTAAAAGATCGCAGAGCCGAAATTTGAATGTTCAGTACGTTGGATTCAATTCTGTTCCTATGTAAAGTTTAATTGCAAATGCTTTTCTGAGCTCAAGAATTACGGTTGTAGAAGGCATATATCTAAATTTCATCGGCTACGAGATAAAAAGCCTCTTCTATGAGTTTCAATAATTCATGTAATTAGATTTGGAACGTGATAGGCGTGGGTGTCGACGGGGACATAAGCCTTTCGTGAGATAAGGACGGTAAGTTCAGTAATTGGCGGTGGCTATATAAAAATTTGGTCCAATTTATATTTCCAAGCGCTTAAATTTTCCGCCCTCTAACGGCTGGTTCTATATTCGCTTTTCGCGAGATGCGAACAACTTTTTTTAGATAATGGTTTTTGAAGCAAGACAATTTACTGATTTCATTCAGTTGGACATTCCGCCATAACATATGAAACAATATTAACAAGTAAAGAGGCGTTAAGTTCGGCCGGGCCGAACTTTGGATACCCTCGGGTATATATGTAAACTATCTTTCATCAAAATCCGGTGAAAATTGCACTTATGTCCCATAGCAGTTATATCGAAATGTGATGCGATTTGGACCAAATGCTAATAAGTACAAGTCATTGTTCAATTGTGCATAAAAAAATATTGGTCATTTTAGTAGCTATATCTAGAAATTAACCGATCTGAACCATATACAACATGGATGTCGAAAAGCCCAACATAAGTGAATGTGTCAAATTTATAAATGCGTCTTTTTTGGGCCCAGGACTTTAAATCGAGAGATCGGTCTATATGGCAGCTATATGCTTATCTTGATCGATCTAGACCAAATTGCAGCAATGTGTGGAGGGGTTTAACTTAACTCTCTTAAACCTAGAGATCGGTCTATATGGCAGCAATATCCAAATCTGGACCGATCTGAGCCAAATTGGAGAAGAATATCGAAGGGCCTAACACAAATCACTGTCCCACATTGCGGCAAAATCGGACAATAAATGCGCTTTTTATGGCCCCAAAACCTAAAACCTAGAGATCGGTCTATATGACAGCTATATCCAAATCTTGACCGATCTGTGCCATAATTCAGAAGTATGTCAAGGGGCTTAACTTAACTCACTGTACCAAATTTTGGCGGCATTGGAAAACAAATGCGCTTTTTATGGACCCAAGACCCTAAATCGGAGGATCGGTCTATATGGCAGCTCTATCCAAATCTGGACCGATCTAAGCCAAATTGACGAATGATGTTGAAAGGCCTAACACAACTCACTGTCCAAAATTTCATTAAAATCGGATGATAAAAGTGACTTTTATGGGCCTAAGACCCTAAATCGGAGGATTGGTCTATATGGCAGCTCTATCCAAATCTGGACCACTCTGAGCCAAATTGACGAAGGATGTCGAAGGGCCTAACACAACTCACTGTCCCGAATTTCAGCAAAATCGGATAATAAATGTGGCTTTTATTGGCCTAAGATCCTAAATCGGCGGATCGTTCTATATGGGGGCTATATCAAGATATAGTCCGATATAGCCCATCTTCGAACTTAACCTGCTTATGGACAAAAAAAAAAGGATGTGTGCAAAGTTACAGCTCTCTATTTTTGAAGACTGTAGCGTGATTTCAACAGACAGACGGACAGACGGACGGACATATCTAGATCGGCTTAGATTTTTACGCTGATCATGAATATATGTACATTATAGGGTCGGAAATAGGTATTTCGATGTGTTACAAACGGAATTACAACATGAATATACTCCCATCCTTCGGTGGTGGGTATAATAAAAGTATTGTGTTATCATTGAGTTTTCTAGTGTTTCAAGAAAGTTGTCACGAAAAACATATCTCTTCAACTGTGAAAAACGAACTTTACCAGCCTTTACTTAAAAATCGGACCATTTTTGATCTTTCAAGTCCATTTTTATACCCACCACCGAAATATGGGGATACATTCTTTTTACCTTTCCGTTTGCAACAGATCGAAACATCAATTTTCGCCTCTTTAAGGTATATATATTATTGATTGTCATAAGATTCTAAGACGATCAATATCTAACAAATTCCTTGCCCGATATCTCTTTGTAGGCAAACAAAAGATAATGGATAAGAGTGGAAAGAAATTATGCCATTGGAACCGATTGGAGCCATATGAAACGATTGGAGCCATTCTTGGTTTGGCTGTGGCAGACCAAAGTAGAAGACATCTCATCCAAATCGGATAAGAATTGCGGCCTATAGAGGCTCAAGAAGTAAAATCGGGGATCTCTTTACATGGGTGGTATATCGTATAAGGGTATGGACCGATTCAGACCATATTTAACACGGTTATATTTTTAAGGTTATAGAAGAAGCCGTTGTACAAAATTTCGCTAAATCGGATATGAATTACGCCTTCTAGTGGCTCAAAAATTATAATCTGGAGATCGGTTTGTATAGGAGCTATTTCAGGTTTTGAACTGAAGAAAAAACAAACAACTTCGTGCAAAATGTCGACGAAATCCGATAAAAATTGCGCCCTCTAGCGGCTCAAGAAGTCAAGATACGAGATCTATTTCAATGAGAACTATATCAGGATATGAATCGATTTAGACCATACTTGGCACAGTTGTTGGAAGTCAAAACAAAACACTTCACGTAAATTTCAGACGAATCGGACAATAATTGCGCCCTCTTGCAGCTCAAGAAGTCTAGATTCGAGATCGTTTTATAAGGGAACTATATCAGGCTATGGACCGATTTTGACCGTACTCGTCACAGTTGTTGGAAATCATAACAAAAAACCTTATGCCAAATTTCAGACAAATCGGAAAAGAATTGCGTACTCTAGGGACTCAAGAAATGAAGGTCCAGAGTCGGTCGGCTATATCAAAATCAAAATATATAAACCGTTATAGCCGACAGACGAACGGACGGACAGACAGAGCTTAATCGATCGGTTTCAGATCAATATTTCGATGTATTACAAAGAAAAACGAAATTAGCTTACCGCCCATCCTATGGTGGAGGGTATAAAAATAGAGATATTGAGCTGAAACTTCGCACAAATCATTTTTTTGTCCATACACGCAAAAAAAATATTCGCCAAGTAAACTTCTTTTCTGAAAAGCGTTGAACTTTGCTTACGATAAAAGTACTTGTTTTTTTGCGATAAATTCTTGCAAGAATTTGCGACAAAATAGCTTTTTTACCCTGACAAAAACTTCCATTCTTGTTATATACAACATACTAGCTGACCCGGGCCCGCTCCGCTGCGCCTTCTTTTACTTTATATGGAACAAAAGCTTCCTTGGAGTATTTATTTTCGACAATTAAAGAGCTTTTAGTGAAATACCAAGCTACGAAAATAGTATATCGCTTGAATAATTGTTTAACAATATAAGTGCCTTTGTCCGAATCCCATATGATCTTTGTTGGTCTACGAATTAAAGTTTGGATGCAAGGTGTACTCCATTCTTAAAATACTTTATTTCAGCCCCATTCTGATTTAGTGGTGTTTTCGGGGGTGAGGTGGTCCCCCAGGCACTTGGCGCTGAAAAAATATGAGCATCGTGCTCTTCTTTCAAAAACCATTTATTTAAACCCCATATTGCCATTGGATTAGGGGAGTTACCAAAATAGGTTATCAAATTCGTTTTCTAATCTTAAATACCACCTATTGGCATGGTCGAAAAATTTTTACCCTTTGCGGGGTGTTTTGGGGAAGGGGTGATTCCTTAAATACATGGTCCTAAATTTGGATATCAAATTCGTATTCTACTCCCAAATACCTTTATTTGAGTCCCATTTAGCGATGGTCATTAAAAATTGCTGTTTGTGAGGTATTTTGCGAAAGGGGTTGACCCCCAAAAAATTGGTGCCGATAGTGGGTATCAATTCTTGCTCTACCCCCCAATACCTTTCATTTAATCTCCACATTGACATGGTCGGTAAATATGGCCGATTTAGGGGTGTTTTGGGGATTGGGGTGGTCCCCCAAACACTAAACCCGGAAAATATATCAGCAACGTGCTCTATTCTCATATATCTATATATCATTTATTTGAACCCCATATTTTGGGAAAGGGGTTGACCCCCAGAAAATTGGTCCCGAAAGTGGGTACCAATTCTTGCTCTACCCCCCAATACCTTTCATTAAGCTCCACATTGACATGGTCGGTAAATATGGCCGATTTAGGGGTGTTTTGTGGATTAGGGTGGTCGCCCAAACACTAAGCCCGGAAAATATATCAGCATCGTGCTCTATTCTCATATCTATATATCATTTATTTGAACCCCATATTGCCATTGGCCTCAAAATTGGATATCAAATTCGTTTTCAAATCTCATTTAAACTCCTTATTGCAAAAGTCAGCAAATATGTCCGGTTTGGGGTATTGGCCCTAAAAACTATAAATATTTAGTTCCACTCTCTTTAAACCCCAAAATTGTCTTGGTGAGCAAATTCATTCTATTTGGGGGTTGTTATGGTGGTAGGACATCCCCTAGACAGTTGGTTTCAATGTTGATATTAGATACGTGGTCTACTCTCAAATACCTTTAATTTGAGCCCCATATTTTTATATCGGCAAACGTGACCGGGGTTGTTTTGGGGGATGGGCGGCCACTCAGTGAGTTGGCCTTGAAAATATATATCGGATTCGTGTTCTACTCTAAAAACCCTCTTATTTGAGCCTCATATTGCAATAGTCAGCAAATACTTCCTATTTGGGGGGTGTTGTAGGGGTGGGGTGGCCGCATAGACACTTTTCCCGAATATTGATATCAGATTCGTTCTTTACTCCCAAAGACCTTTCATTTGAGCCTCATATTGTGATGGTCGTAAATTTGTCGCCTTTAGGGGATGTTTTTGGGGAGAGGTGGCCCCCAAACTCTTGGTCTCATATTTGGATATCAGATTCGAATTCTACACTCAAATACCTTTTATTTGAGTCCCATATTGCCATGGTTGGTAAATATGTCCGATTTAATGGTGTTTTGGGGGTTGGGGTGGTCCCCCTAGCACTTGGTTCGACAAATGGATATCAGATACGTTTTTTCTATCCTAAATAATGATTGGTATAAATATATGTTTGGTAGGTTTTAGGGTGGGGCGGCCCCCCTAGGTACTTCATCCGAAATTTGGATACCAAATTTTTATTTGTAGGGTACTATATGAGAGCACACAAAATTTTGCTTAAATCGCACTCTCCGAGATCTAGCGTTTCTGAAAATTAGTGTAAGGGGAAGGTCCAGGTCAGATATCAAAAAATGAATTTTTACCACGGGGTCATTATGCACCATCTGTGAAAATTACAAGAAAACTTTTGAAGAAATTTCATTGAAATTTTGTCGTAAAAAATTGTATTAAAAAATTTTTTTTGGATAAGTTTCTTTAAAATCTTGTCTCTATGTAGAATTTCGACCAAAATCAGTATATATTTTAGAAGTCATAGTGGAAAAAGTTGTGCAAATTTGAGAAGATCTGTTGATTAATGCGCCTGCAAAGGCTCCAGAAGTAAAAATCGGGCGACACATATACATGGGAGCTATATCTAAATCCTTCGTGCCTGATTTCACGAGAATCGGATTTCAAATGACGATATTGTAGTAGTATTAGCTCAAATCGGGCGAACATATACATGAGAACTATAGCCCAATCGGAACCGATTTCTTCCAACTTCAATAGGCTTCGTCTCAAGGCCAAAAATATGCCTGTAATAAATTTGTACACAAATTAACATCGACAGGCAGACGGACGGACAGACACACAGATGGACATAGCTTAATCGAATAAGAACGTTATTCTGAGTCGATCGGAATGGTTGTTAGTGGCTCTATCTCTTTTACCTGTGACATAATAGTGGTGTTAGGCATAAGCACCGGTTTTTTAGCTCAGTTTTTAAACAGTTTGAAAGTCCGTACTCTGTAACGTAGTGAGAAACAATTTTTAAGTGTTTGAGAATTGTTTAGTATTATAAACTAAAATCTAACTGAAACGAACTTCGGCCAAACAGGCAAAATTTGAGCTTCGAGAGCCGTTGTCTAGCATTCGAAGCTATCAATTCAATTTCCAAAAGATGCACAGATTGCATGTGTATACCATGGAAGCTACATAGTCGTATAGAAAATAAGTCCATCACTACAAAAATACGGTGGAAGGGAACAACTTACATCGGAGACTCGTTTTCGCTGAATATTCGATACGAGGGTTTTCGATTGTCGAAGCACTTTTGCCACTCTGATTGAGGTATTTTTTACGTACGGGAATAAAAAAACTTATTCGGTGCCAAGTCAGGACTATACGGCGGATGACTCATCAAATGGGTGTTTTGAGTGTTCAAAAACTCAATTGTTTGAGCCGAGTGCTTCGTGCGCGAGCAACTTTTGTTCATCGGCAAAAATTGATTTAAGTTCATCGAAGCACTGTTGTTGAGTTAATCCTCGTCGAGAGTTGTAAATAATAATCGCGCGAAAATGTTCACGATTTATTTAATTCCATTTGTTGGGCGAGATTAATCTTCTAAGTTACTGTAAACAACATAAGTAGCGCTCGAATGTCAAAACGTTTAACCTCAAAAATGTCAAGCTTTATGATAGAGCTGTTAGTTGGCAGATTGCAACACAAGGATTGTCCAACCTCAAAATATAAAAGGCAAAGCTCGCATATGCACGACCTTCCAATGTATGGCCCTTGAACCCTCCACACCTAATACTGGTTGAAAGGTTTTCTACTAAACTTTGCACAATCGATCTCGAGATGATTTACAATAAGTATGCATAATTTGGTGATCCAAGTTGGTGTAGCGGCTGATACATGGGGCTTGAAATTAGGCCATCTCAACTATATCAAATTTTGTATTGCTTGCTAAAAAGTCATTTATGGACCGATCGGCCTGATTTTTGTTTAAAGATAGAGCTCGTAAAGCTCTTTCCAGCATATCCAGCATATCTCTAACGGTATATAAGTTATTGCACAAACAACGATTTTTTCTTAAATTTTAGTCAATGTATCTTTGGTATTTCTAACAA
This sequence comes from Stomoxys calcitrans, assembly GCF_963082655.1. Lineage (NCBI taxonomy): Eukaryota > Metazoa > Arthropoda > Insecta > Diptera > Muscidae > Stomoxys > Stomoxys calcitrans. The sequence goes on from NC_081555.1 coordinate 69,135,707, forward strand.
GTAAAAGCGTGCTAAGTTCGGCCGGGCCGAATCTTATATACCCTCCACCATGGATCGCATTTGTCGAGTTCTTTTCCCGGCATCTCTTTTAGGCAAAAAAATGATATAAGAAAAGATTTGCTCTGCCATTCGAGCGATATCAAGATAGAGTCCGGTTTGGACCACAATTAAATTATATGTTGAAGACCTGTGTAAAATGTCAGCCAATTCGAATAAGAATTGCGCCCTTTGTGGCCTCAAGAAGTAAAATAGAGAGATCGATTTATATGGGAGCTGTATCTGGCTATAGACCGATTCAGACCATAATAAACACGTATGTTGATGGTCATGAGAGAATCCGTCGTACAAATTTTCAGGCAAATCGGATAATAATTGCGACCTCTAGAGGCTCAAGAAGTCAAGATCCCAGATCGGTTTATATGGCAGCCATATCAGAATGTGAACCGACTTGTACCTAATTTGACATAGTTGTTGAAAGTAACAATAAAAAACGTCGTGCAAAATTTCATCCCAATCGGATAAGAATTGCGCACTCTACAGGCTCAAGAAGTCAAGACCCAAGATCGGTTTATATGGCAGCTATATCAAAACATGGACCGATATGGCCCATTGACAATACCAACCGACCTACACTAATAATAAGTATTTGTGCAAAATTTCAAGCGGCTAGCTTTACTCCTTCGAAAGTTAGCGTGCTTTCGACAGCCAGACGGACGGACATGGCTAGATCAACATAAAATTTCACGACGATCAAGAATATATATACTTTATGGGGTCTCAGACGAATATTTCGAGTAGTTACAATCAGAATGATTGTATAAAAATTGTGACACTGTTTGTAAACTGATTAAAATTTTTTTGATATCGCTAGAAAGGTCAGAAAATTCTACGAGTATTTAAAAAAATTTTACAAATTTTCCCTTCCTATTAAAAGTTTTTCGCTTCAAAATTTGAAATTTTTGAAAAAAAATCAAATCGAATAAATCAATCAAACTCCTCTGGAGGAATTTTTTATCTGAGGTTAGAAATTTGCAAATAAAATTAGGGAGAAAACCTTATACCTTTTATACATGTGTTATAAATTTTTGGAAAGGTATTTCAGAGCACTATTGCAGCAAAAAAATTCAGTGGAAAATTTCGAACATGAACTATTTTGGGTAAAATCGAAAAAAAAAAATTAAAATTATTTTTTTTTAAATGACGTGTAACTTTGAGGAGCTATAACATTAGAATGCATAGAGATAAAATCAAGATTTTTCACAGTTTTGAAATAAAATGGCGCTTTTCTCTAAGGATAATAAATGTACTAAGGTACAAAATAAGGTACAAACCTCGCTAAATTCAACAAGTAAAAGCGTGCTAAGTTCGGCCGGGCCGAATCTTATATACCCTCCACCATGGATCGCATTTGTCGAGTTCTTTTCCCGGCATCTCTTCTAGAGCGATATCAAGATATTATCCGGTTTGGACCACAATTAAATTATATGTTGGAGACCTGTGTAAAATGTCAGCCAATTCGAATAAGAATTGCGCCTTTGTGGCCTCAAGAAGTAAAATAGAGAGATCGATTTAGATGGGAGCTGTATCGGCCTATAGACCGATTCAGACCATAATAAACACGTATGTTAATGGTCATGAGAGAATCCGTCGTACAAAATTTCAGGCAAATCGGATAATAATTGCGACCTCTACAGGCTCAAGAAGTCAAGATCCCAGATCGGTTTATATGGCAGCTATATCAGGTTATGAACCGGCTTGTACTTTATTTGACATAGTTGTTGAAAGTAACAATAAAAAACATCTTGCAAAAATTCAGCCAAATCGGATAAAAATTGAGCCCTCTAGAAGCTCAAGAAGTCAAGTCCCCAGATCTGTTTATATGACAGCTATATCAGGTTATGAACCGATTTGAACCATACTTGGCACAGTTGTTGGATATCATAACAAAATACTACGTGCCAAAATTGATTCAAATTGGATAAGAATTGCGCCCTCTAGAGGCTCAAGAAGTCAAGACCCAAGATCGGTTTATATGACAGCTATATAAGGTTATGGACCGATTTGAACCATACTTGGCACAATTGTTGGATATCGTAACAAAACACGTCGTGCAAAATTTCATTCCAATCGGATAAGAATTGCGCACTCTAGAGGCTCAAGAAGTCAAGATACCAGATCGGTTTATATGGCAGCTATATCAGGTTATGAACCGATTTGAACCATACTTGACACAGTTGTTGGATATCATAACAAAACACGTCGTGCAAAATTTCATTCCAATCGGATAAGAATTGCGCACTCTAGAGGCTCAAGAAGTCAAGACCCCAGATCGGTTTATATGGCAGCTATATCAGGTTATGAACCGATTTGAACCATACTTGACACAGTTGTTGGATATCATAACAAAACACGTCGTGCAAAATTTCATTTCAATCGGATAAGAATTGCGCACTCTAGAGGCTCAAGAAGTCAAGATACCAGATCGGTTTATATGGCAGCTATATCAGGTTATGAACCGATTTGAACCATACTTGACACAGTTGTTGGATATCATAACAAAACACGTCGTGCAAAATTTCATCCCAATCGGATAAGAATTGCGCACTCTAGAGGCTCAAGAAGTCAAAACCCAAGATCGGTTTATATGGCAGCTATATCAAAACATGGACCGATATGGCCCATTTACAATACCAACCGACCTACACTAATAAGAAGTATTTGTGCAAAATTTCAAGCGGCTAGCTTTACACCTTCGGAAGTTAGCGTGCTTTCGACAGACAGACGGACGGACGGACAGACGGACGGACATGGCTAGATCGACATAAAATTTCACGACGATCAAAGTATATATATACTTTATGGGGTCTCAGACGAATATTTCGAGTAGTTACAATCAGAATGACGAAATTAGTATACCCCCCATCTTATGGTGGAGGGTATAAAAAATGATGGTTTTAAGTCTAATAACTTATAAACCTTTAGATATAAACTGTAAATTTACGCATGTTGTTTGCAGAGTTTTACTACCTCTGTCTTTAAACAAACAATAATCAATACAAAATTTTACATACTCGAGGTGCCCAACTATCAAGCCCCATGGATCAGCCTCTAGACCCACTATGATCCCCAAATTTGCATACTTATCGGAAAATACGTTAACATGTAATGTTTCGTGGGCATATCTCTATCCGTTCAAAAGTTCCAGAATTATTTCCAAGATTTTTCGATTTGGCAACATTGTGTAGTAGTTGGTGTGTTGTGAACTCTGGCTTTCCTTTTCTATTACAAAAATCTTCGATCATTAAATCTCCGATCATTAAGTCTCAAAATAGAAGCAAACGAAAAATTTTGAAATGAAATGATCTTCGCCCCTTAGGCAACAAAACTTGAAAATAAAACGAATCTGGACCAAATGAACCATTTGGAACTATCAACGACCTTTTTTCATAGATACTTCTTATTGATAAGTATCTATGAAAAATTTCATGTGTACTGCTTTATTCGTTCAAACGTTATCGTGATTTCGACTATGTGTTGAACGGATGGACGTATGGGTAGACGGACTAAACCCTTTACCGACGAATGGGTAGAAAACTTTCCAGATATAGAACTGTCTTAGAAAAATTCTGGCTTGAGTTAGGAAAGAGTTAATCTAATGATATTTGGATTGGCATAAAGTGGACGAATGAAACTAGTTAAAAAATGATTCCCCGTTATATAAGTGCATGTTTTCGGGAAAAATTGGCTTGTCGAAAGTTGGGTATATTTATAGCTCAAAAAATCAAACAAAAAATAATCTCAAAATTTTAAGTAGTGAGATTTCTTGATACCATTTTAGAATTTTGTTGGATTTGATGGTTTCTATATTAAACCATTTATGAAGGACAAAATCCGGACGGTGCCGATGGTATAATACCCTACACTTACCCCAGAACTACAATGTGGGAGCTATATCCAATTCTGATATATTCAATATGTATTAACTACGGTTGACAAATGACATATGTATGGGAGCTATATCTAAATCTGAACAGATTTCTAGCAACCTCAGATATTGTGGTAGTCGTCGAGGAAACCGTTATACAAAATGTTTGCAAGATTGGTCATAATGCGCTTGCAGTGGCTCCAGGAGTGAGAATCGGGCCATATACATATATGGCAGCTATATCTAAATCTTGGCCGATTTCTATGAAATTCACCAGTATGTCGAATGTCATAAGGAAATCCTCTGTGGTAAATTTTGAGAGAATCGGTTAACAAATGTGCACTTTATTGCAATATTTCTCAAAATCGGAAGAACATATATATGGGAGCTATTTCTAAATTTGAACCGATTTAGAGCAAACTTCTCATGTATTGTGGTAGTCGTTGAGGAAAGCGTTGTACAAAAAGTTTAGAAGATTGGTCAATAAGAGTCAAGAGAAAATCCCTCCTACACAATTTCAAGAGAATTGGTTAACAAATGACCATTTTATTGCATTATTACTGCAAATCGGACGAACATATGTATGGCTTAGTGGCTATAATTAAATCTGAACCGATTTTTTCCAATTTCAATAGGCTTCGTCTCTAGGCCGAAAAACATGCCTATACCAAATTTGAAGACGATCGGATGAAAAATGCGGCCTGTAGTTTGTACGCAAATTAACAGAGACAGATGGACATAGTTATCTCGAATCAGAGAGTGATTCTGAGTCGATCGGTATACTTATCAATGGGTCTATCTCTCTTCCTTCTGGATGTTACAAAAAAATTCACTGAGTTATCATACCCTGTACCACAGTAGTAGTGTAGGGTACAGAAATAAATTAAAAACGATAAGCCTACTACTTTTGAAAGCAGGTGCGGTTTTGAGTCCAAGTCATTAAAATCTAGTTTCTTCGCAGAATGGTCATGAAATATTAAAAAAATTATTTTTTTTGTTAAAAAGCAAATTGGATTGTAAATAAAAATATTTTTTTTATAGCCTCCAACATAGGATAGGGGTATACTAATTTCTTCATTCCGTTTCCTCGAAATATGCATCTAAGACCCCATAAAGTATATACATTTCTGCTCGTCGTGACATCAAGCCATGTCCGTCCGTCTGGCGAAAGCAAGCTAACTTTCGAATGAGTAAAGCTAGGCACTGGGTGTGACGGAGAGCCATTGTCGTTGTCTAGCATTCGAAGCCATCAATAAAACTTCCAACAGATGCACAGAATCATGTGCACCATGGAAGTAGAGTAATTGTTGCAATCTGTCATTACACGAAAACATTAGAAAAAATACAGCTAATATACAGGGTTGTCGAGTTTGGTTAATGTGGTATTTTCATACAAATGCAACATACCTACATACGACCCTTAAAGCTGTCAAAAAAATTATTTGAAATTTTTTTTAATTTTAAAAAAAATGTAAAAAAAAATTCTCGGTGTCGAAAAATTGCTCGGTTCCGTAGCCGTAGTCCGCTAATCCGTCCGTCTATCTGTCGAAAGCACACCAACTTTGGAAGGAGTAGTGCTAGGCGCTTAAAACCTACACACTTCTTTTTAGTGTAGGTCGGTTGGGAGCACAACTCTTATCCGTTTTGGCGGAAATTTCGTACTATGGAATTTTTTATGACACTCAACAGATAGGTCGAAAAACTGATATAGCTCCCATATAAACCGATTTCCCAGGGCGCATTTCTTATCCGATTCGGCTGAAATTTTACACAATGACTTCTACCTAATTATCTCCAACATACGCGCCAAGTATGATCACAATCGATCTTAAACCTGATATCGCTTCCATATATGTATACATATCTCCCGGTTGCACTCCTTGAGCCTATAGTGGGCGCAGTTGTTGTCTGATTTGATTGAAATTTTGCACAATCACACTCAACATATGTGCTAAACATCGTCAAAATCGGTTCATAATCAAGTATGGCCCGAATCGGTCCATAATCTGTAATTATCCTTTGTTTGCATATAAATAGATACCGGAAACTCGATTTTGATTGACTTATGGACAATTTTTCTAAAAATGAGTCGTAGATATAGATTTTGATAACCACTTGTGAGGTTTGTTTGGTCTACTCGAATATGATCACTTGCACGAAGAAAGTTATCTTCAGCCAAATATTAGCAAGATCAAACAATAAGCTGTCTCTCTGTCTGTATACCAAACTCAGACATGCCTTGGAATATCTTGGAACGTATAGGTCTGTCGACAGGGGCTTTGTAGTCGCCAGGAGCATCAAACAGCATTCAATATGCACATATGTGGCACTGCGAGCTTGATAGAGAAATTACGTCAACAGAAATTTAAACATTATTGCAGAGGATGAAAAAGAATAAATCAGCAGGTGAGGACTGACTTTCGTACGAACTCGTAAAAAATGTCTCAATAGAATTAATCGATCTATTAACAAAATCATTTAATAGAAAACTATCCAGCGGAAAAGTCGATAATACTTTTGTTAAATCCGTACTTTTTCCTATCTATAAAAAAGGTTCTCCAGGTTTGCCAAACTACTACAAGGGTATTTCTTTAATGAATTGTATAGCCAAACTTTTCATGGGCATCGTAAACGATAGATTAACGGCATGGGTGGAGAAAACTGAAATATTAAATGAGTATCAAGCAGGACTTCGAAAACAGTTCTCTACTGCTGGCTGCTATAGTAAATTTAAAATTCCATGAAAATAAAAAGGTTCATGCATATTTTGTTGACTTTAAGGCGGCTTCTGACAAAGTTCCTAGAAAGCTCCTGTTATATAAATTGCACGCGATCGGAATTTCTAGCAAAATTGTAAACCTCCTGGAACATATCCACAATAATACAAAATCGACTGTTTGAACAGGGAGTGAAATGTCAGAGTATTTCGACACATTTTCTGGTGTTAAATAAGGTTGCTTGCTTTCACCGCTGTTGTTTACATTATATCTAAACGACTTACATGAAAATCTAGAAGGCGGTCTACTAATCGACAACCAGAATATATAGATCCTTTTGTACGCAGACGATATTGTAATATTAGCGGATGATAAAACTGTAATGCGGAAAATGATTATGAAACTAGAACATTATTTTGAAGAGTGGAACATGGAGGTGAGTACGGATAAATCAGAGATGATGGTCTTCTAGCAAGAGATGAGAAATGCTATTTCAAAGAAGAATTGGTTAGCAATATAAATGAAATAAAATATCTAGGTGTGATTTTTACTCCAAAAGTGTCATTTACCAAACATGTTGATGCAAGAAATGTGGCGGCAAAAAACTGTATCAATTCCACTTATGGTCATAACCGACTTCCAAACAAACTATCAAAGCTCATTTAAAGAACGCAGGAAGAACTACTTCGAAAAAGAATTATTTAATGAGCAAGAAACCATAAATAAATGTACCAAATGGCCTCAATTACAATTGGACACCATTAGCTAATTATATAATAAATGCTTTATGATATAGGTCCTTTTTCCTAGAAGGTTTTGATTTCTAAATAAGAACAAAATTGTGTTGCTGAACAGCACAGGCAGACGACAATTGTCATTGCTATAAATCTTTATTTGTTAGAATTATTACTAACTAGCTAATCCGGGCCCGCTCCGCCGCGCCTTCTTTTACTTTATATGGAACAAAAGTATCCTTGGAATATTTATTTTCGACAATTAAAGAGCTTTTAGTGAAATACCATGCTACGAAAATAGTATATAGTTTGACTAACAGTTTAACAATATAAGTGCCTTTATCTGAATCCCATATGAACTTTATTAGTCTACGAACTTAAGTTTGGATGTGAGGTGTACTCCATTCTCAAAATACTTTATTTCAGCCAGATATTCTCATGATATCTGATTTAGTGGTGTTTTCGAGGGTGAGGTGGTCCCCAGACACTTGGCCCTGAAAAAATATCAGCATCGTGCTCTTGTCTCAAATACCATTTATTTCAACCCCATATTGCCATTGGCTGAAGAGAAGTTTACAAAATACCTTTCAAATACCTTTCATTTGAGCCACATATTGGCATGGTCGCAAAATTTTTTCCCTTTGGGGGTGTTTTGGGAAATTGGTGATGCCCTAAATACATGGTCCTACATTTGGATATCAAGTTCGTATTCTACTCCCAAATATCTTTATTTGAGCCCCATATTGCGATGGTCACTACAAAATTGCTGTTTGTGGGGTATTTTGGGAAAGGGGTAGATCCCAGAAAATTGGTCAGCCATTGGCTGAAGAGGAGTTTACAAAATACCTTTCAAATACCTTTCATTTGAGCCACATATTGGCATGGTCGAAAAATGTTTTCCCTTTGGGGGTGTTTTGGGAAACAGGTGATGCCTGAAATACATGGTCCTACATTTGGATATCAAATTTATTTGAGCCCCATATTGCGATGGTCACTAAAAAATTGCTGTTTGTGGGGTATTTTGGGAAAGGGGTAGACGCCAGAAAATTGGTCCCGAGAATGGGTATCAATTCTTGCTCTACCCCCCAATACCTTTCATTTAAGCCCCATATTGTCATGATCGTGGGGTGGTCTCCCAAATTCTTAGTCCTGAAAATATATCAGCAACGTGCTCTTTTCTCATGTATCTATATATCATTTATTCGAACCCCATATTGTCATTGGCCTCAAAATTGGATATCTAATTCGTTTTCTAAACCGCAAATATGTACGGTTTTAGGTATTGGCCCTAAAAACTATGAATATTTAGTTCCACTCTCTTTAAGACCCAAATTGTCTTGGTGAGCAAATACGTCCTAGTTGGCCCCTAATGTTGATATCAGATACGTGGTCTACTCTCAAATACCTTTAATTTGAGCCCTATATTTCCATAGTCGGCAAACACGACCGGCTTGGGGGGTGTTTTAGGGAATGGGCGGCAACACAGTGAGTTCGCCTTGAAAATATATATCGGATAAGTGTTTCACTTTAAAAACCCTCTTATTTGAGCCTCATATTGCAGTAGTCAGAAAATACTTACTATTTGGGTGGTGTTGTAGGGGTGGGGTGGCCCCATAGGCACTTTTTCCGAACCTTATAAATATATAAAAATCAATTCGTGTTTGTTTGTTAGTTTGTTTGTATGTTTGTGTGTTCCTTATAGACTCAGAGACGGCTGAACCGATTTTCTTGAAATTTTCGCAGATGGTGCATAATGACCCCGTGGTGAAAATAGGGTACTACATTTTTTGATATCTGAAGGGGGGACGGACCCTCCTCTTACACTAATTTTCAGAAACGCCAGATCTCGGAGATGGGTGGTGCGAAATTTTGTGCGCTCTCATATAGTACCCAAAGAATAAAAATTTGGTGTCCAAATTTTTGATGGAATACCTAGGGGGGACGCCCCATCCTAAAACTTACCAAACATATATTTAGACCAATCACGACAATATGGGATTCAAATGAGAGGTATTTAGGATAAGAAAATGTATCTGATATCCATTTGTCGAACCAAAGGCCAGGGGGACCACCCCAAGCCCCAAAACACCCCTAAATCAGACATATTTACCGACCATGGCAATATGGGACCCAACTGAAAGGTATTTGCGAGTAGAATACGAATCTGATATCCAAATGTGGGACCACGTTTCGGGGGGTGGACCCCTTCCCCAAAACACCCGCCAAACAGGACCTATTTACTGACCATGGGAATATGGGGCTTAAATAAAAGGCATTTGAGTGTAGAATTAGAATCTGAATCAGAATGAGCGACCACGCCAATCCCCAAAACACCCCTAAATCGGGCATATTTACCGACCATGACATTGTGGGCCTAAATGAAAGTATTGGGGGGTAGAGTAAGAATTGATACCCATTTTTGGAACCAATTTTCCGGAGGTCTACCCCTTTCCCAAAATACCCCACACACACAGCAATTTTTTAGTGACCATCGCAATATGTGGCTCTAATAAAGGTATTTGGGAGAAGAATACGAATTTGATATCCAAATGTAGGACCATGTATTTAGGGCATCACCCCTTTCTCAAAACACCCCCAAAGGGAAAAAAATTTTCAGCCATGCCAATATGTGGCTCATGTGAAATGTATTTGAGATTAGAAAACTAATTTGATAACCTATTTGGGGCCATGTGCTTGGAGGACGCCTCATCGTGTAAACTCCTCTTAAGCCAATGGCAAAATGGGGTTTAAATAAATGGTATTTGAGAGAAGAGCACGATGCTGATATTTTTTCTGGGCCAAGTATCTGGGAGTACACCTTACATCAGAGGATTCAGATAAAGGCACTTATATTGTTAAACTGTTAGTCAAGCGATATACTATTTTCGTATTATGGTATTTCACTAAAAAATCTTTAATTGTCGAAAAAAAATATTCCAAGGAAACTTTTATTCCACATAAAATAAAAGAAGGTGCAGCGGAGCGGGCCCGTGTAAGCTAGTATTGATATAAAATTCGTGCTTTACTCCCAAAGACCTTTTATTTGAGCCCCATATTGCTATGGTCGTAAATTTGTCCCCTTTGGGGGATGTTTTTGGTCAGAGGCGGCCACCCAAACACTTGGTCCCATATTTGGATATTAGATTCGTATTCTACATTCAAATACCTTTTATTTAAGCCATTTGGGGGGTGTTTTGGGGAAGGGGTGGACCCTCAGAAACGTGGTCCCACATTTGGATATCAGATTCGTATTCTACTCAAAAATATCTTTCATTTGAGTCCCATATTGCCATGGTCGGTAAATATGTCCGATTTAGGGGTGTTTTGGGGCTTGGGGTGGTCCCCCTAGCACTTGCTCCTATCATTGGATATCAGATACGTTTTCTTAGCCTAAATATCTTTCATTTGAGTCCCATATTGTCGTAATTGGTCTAAATATATGTTTGGTAGGTTTTAAGGTGAAGGCAGCCCCCCTAGGTACCCCATTCGAAATTTGGATACCAAATTTTTATTTTTAGGCTACTATATGAGAGCACACAAAATTTCGCTAAAATCGCACCCCCCATCTCCGAGATCTGGCGTTTCTGAAAATTTGGGTAAGGCGAAGCCCTCCCTTCAGATATCAAAAAATGTACTACCCTATTTTCACCACGGGGTCATTATGTACCATCTGTTAAAATTACAAAAACATCGGTTCCGCCGTTTCTGAGTCTATAGGGAACACACAAACATACAAACAAACCTACAAACAAACACAAATTAATTTTTATACAATATATAAGATAAATCACGAAAAAATATTCGATGAAAATATGTCTCAATCTGTCACTCTGCTTTTATTCTTCATTCTTTGTCGCCACTGTGGGATAGAATCGAAAAAACTAGTGAAACATATGTCATTTGAAAACGGATAGAGATAACTCTTTGAAGTTTTTGGGCTGAAATATTTCGAGACCATGTGCAAAATCCCTAGTTGGGGGCACCCCGGATGGCGAGTTGGTAGCGTGCTCGGATTGCCAGTGCAGGGGTCGTGGTTCGATTCCATCACAATGGACTAAAAATTGTCTATGTGAGTCTGTAAAGGAATGCCACCAAACCTAATCTGGGCGGTTTATATGAAATGCAATAAGATTTGTAGATCGATTTGAATCATACTGCCATGGATTTTAATGTTCGTAATAAAACAATACGTACAAAATTTCTAATCTAGAAACTATATATGAATATGAACCGATTAGGCCCAATAACAAAACTTCTTATTGATGACTAACATTAATAAGAAGTACGAAATTCAGCCAAATCGGATTACAATTGCAGCTTCCAAGGTTAAAAGATCTCAAATAGGGAGATTATCGGATTATCGGCCGATTTGGATCGTACTTGGCACGGTTATTGGAAGTTATAATAGACACTACGTGCAAAATTTCAGCTGATTCGGTTAGCAATTGCGGCTCTCCGGGGTTCAGAACTCGAATCGGGAGATCGGTTTATATGACAGCTTTGCCCATATCTGAACCGATATGGCTTATTTGCAATTCTCAACGACCTACATTAATAACAAGTAAAAGCGTGCTAAGTTCGGCCGAGCCGAATCTTATATACCCTCCACCATGGATCGCATTTGTCGAGTTCTTTTCCCGGCATCTCTTCTTAGGCAAAAAAGGATATAAGAAAAGATTTGCTCTGCTATTAGAGCGAGCAATTTGTGGTCCGGTTCGGACCACAAATTAATTATATGTTGGATACCTGTGTAAAATGTCAGCCAATTCGTATAAGAATTGCGCCCATTGGGGGCTCACGAAGTAAAATAGAGAGAACGATTTATTTAGGATCTGTATCGAGCTATAGACCGATTCAGACCATAATAAACACGTTTGTTGATGGTCTTGAGAGGATCCGTCGTACAAATTTCAGGCATATCGGATAATAATTGCGACCTCTAGGGGTCAAGAAGTCAAGATACCAGATCGGTTTATATGGCAGCTATATCAGGTTATGAACCGATTTGAATCTTATTTGACATAGTTGTTGAAAGTAAGAATAAAATACGTCATGCTAATTTTCAGCCAAATCGGATAGGAATTGCGCCCTCTAGAGGCTCAAGAAGTCAAGTCCCCAGATCTGTTTATATGACAGCTATATCAGGTTATGAACCGATTTAAACCATACTTGGCACAGTTTTTGGATATCATAACGAAATACTTCGTGCAAACATTAATTCAAATCGGATAAGAATTGTGCCCTCTAGAGGCTCAAGAAGTCAAGACCCAAGATCGGTTTATATGACAGCTATATCAGGATATGGACCGATTTGAACCATACTTGGCACAGTTGTTGGGTATCATAACAAAACACGTCGTGCAAAATTTCATTCAAATCGGATAAGAATTACGACCTCTAGAGGCTCAAGAAGTTGAGACCCAAGATCGGTTTATATGACAGCTATATCAGGTTATGGACCGATTAGAACCATACTTGGCACAGTTGTTGGATATAATAACAAAACACGTCGTGCAAAATTTCATTCCAATCGGATAAGAATTGGGCCCTCTAGAGGCTCAAGAAGTCAAGACCCAAGATCGGTTTATATGGCAGCTATATCAAAACATGGACCGATATGGCCCATTTACAATACCAACCGACCTACACTAATAAGAAGTATTTGTGCAAAATTTCAAGCGGCTAGCTTTACACCTTCGGAAGTTAGCGTGCTTTCGACAGACAAACGGACGGACAGACGGACGGACATGGCTAGATCGACATAAAATGTCGCGACGATCAAGAATATATGTACTTTATTGGGTCTCAGACGAATATTTCGAGTAGTTACAAACAGAATGACGAAATTAGTATACCCCCCATCTTATGGTGGAGGGTATAAAAAGTATCTCTGAAGATTTCAACCGGTTATCTTTGTTCGTTCGACCGCACTCGAGATTTCGATAGGATCAAAAATATACATACTTATTAGCAATATTTCGAAGTGTTAAAAACTGAATAATTGGGTGTAATAGGTGGGTATAATAGTAAAGGCGTAGGTAGAAATGTCCAGTAGAAGAAATATTTCAAAATATCGAGACAATCTTTAATCTGTTTGCATGTTTTAAATTAGGCGAATGTGAAAGGCTGTTTTTCGTTATCTATTAAGCATAATAACATCCAACAAACATAGATCGTTTTGATTGGCAACTATTCTAATGTCATCCTATGTTACTAGAGGCCTAATAAAAGGCCAAATGCTTTATCTTATCCGACCCCGAATTCACACCTTTTTGAACAGTTATAATAATAAGAGAGTTGACTTGTATTGTACCCCTTCGTCGTAGGTAAACATTTCCCACTCCGCCCTTGCATGTCGCAGAGAGTATGCAGTATGAAACAGTTTGCGATTAGATTTGTATCAAAACAAAGATAGATATCCGTGTAGTGAAGTATAAAACCCCAAATTGTAGCCAAAGTATTTCAATAGTCAACTAAATTTCTTCGTAAGAATATCAGCAGAAAATTTGTACAACGCCATACAACACATTACCGAATTTTAGTAAAAAAGTGAAAGCCGTGAGATAATTTCGCAACTAAGTGAAATAACAGCTGTTGAAGTTGTAAACAATTTGTGAACTTTTCTAGCTAGAAAGTGAAAGAAATTTAATACAAAATGTCGGAAAGTGAACAAAAAGAAATCCGTATGCAAGGTGACAAAGAACCTCTTGTGGGGCTGAAAACGGACACAGAAAACGATGTTCCAATTCCAACGACTAAAACTCCGAAAAGAATATCTTCAAAAACGTTGAAAAAAGAATGTGAAGTGCAAGAAAATTTTAACGATGGATTTATGCATTATGAGACTGTAAATAATTCGTTTAATTCAAAACCTGTTGACTTCGATGCTCACCCAGAGGAGAGCCATGAAAAAACTGAGAAAAAGAATAAAAAAGCAAAACACCCTTCTGTGCCTCAGTGGCCTGGGATGGGCCATCATCCTGGAATGAATAGGAGTGAATGGAATATGCCTAGAATGCCACATCCTGGCATGTATAGAACTGGGTCAATTCCTTGGATTGGGGAGAGGTCTGAAGCCGGTTTCCATAGGATGCATTTCGATGGAAGATACCCCACATTTCATAGCCAACGTGATTGTCGTTGGTGTAGAGAATTTCCAGGAATGCATGGAGAATTTGGCGAACCCCGGATAAACACCGGACACCCTGGTATGATGGGTTTTGGCAGCATCCCTTGGATGATGCATCACCCTTCTTTTGGTAACAATTTTGAAAGTAAAAATAAAAAATGCAAAGGAAAAACCAACGAAACCGGCAGGAAAAAGAAAGAAAATACCTCATCAACGTCATCTAGTAGCAGCAGCAGCAGCAGCAGTAGTTCAGATGATGAAATTCCCACACACCGCGGAAGACCCGAGTGGCCTTGGATGATGGGTAATCCATGGATGTGGAGATGTGGTGGAGACCGCCGAAACTATAACCCATTTGACTTTTGCTATAATTACAATAATCCCTGGATGAATCACTTTGGTGGAATGCCTTGGTCTATGATGAATAGGCGAAGAATGAGATGTGGCATAAGGTGTCCCTGCATGATGTCTCGTCATGTCTGTGAATGCATGATGCGTTAAACGAAAAACAAAAAAGAATTATCAACAATAAATATATAAAAAAAAAAATTAAAATGTGTGTACTTTCAATGAACTTCTTAAACATAGGTTAATGATGAAAATGTTGTGAAATTAGTTGACCACTAAAAATACAGGTTTTAGGTATAAAAAGGAAATCTCACATTTAAAGGTACGTTGAAATTTTTAGATTTTTTATTGAAATGATTTAAGTGAAAGAAATTTTAAAATCCTGAAAAAATTACAAAACTTCTTTTTATGTGTAAAACGAAATCGAACATTGAGATACAAGGACACGTTACGATTCTGAGGATCTTTTGGGGGAAAATATAGTTTATTGGCCATACGGTATTTTAGGCCTTTAAAATATTTGTTGAAGACCCTAACCAGTTCTTTATGTATGATTATTTTTAAACCGCAATTTTTTTCTTGATCAGATATTTAAAAAAAGTACTGAAGTATATTCAAATAGGCTTACAATGATGCAGCATCTTATTTGCTTAAATGCAATGCAAAGATCTGCAAAACTAGGCCGGGCCGTACCTTGTATACCCATCACCATGGACTACGACAATACTTTACACAAATTAACTGAGCTTATATTTGAATTATTTCTTATTAACCTACATGTATCAGTTCTCGCAATGAAAACGAGCCAAGGAACCAAAACTTTTAAATTAAAAAGCTGTCTTTAAATTTAATTTCCTAATCACTAACGTATTTTTATACCCACCACCATAGTATGGGGGTATACTAATCTAGTCTTTCCGTTTGTAACACCTCGATATATTATCGTCTCGACATTCTTAGTCGATCTAGCCATGTCCGTCCGTCGTTTGTCGAAAACATGATAGCTGTCGAACGAGTAAAGCAAGGCCCTTGAAATTTTGCACAGATACTTACAATTGATGTAGAACGTTAGCGATTACAAATGGCTCATATCGGTTCGGATTTGGATATATCTCCCTTATAAACCGATCTCCCGGTTTGACTTTTTGAGCCACTGGAAGTCGCAAATTTTGTCCAATTTGGCTGAAATTTTGTAGAATCCATGGTGGAGGGTTCCCCGGCCAAACTTAGCTCTTTTACTTATTTAACTTCACTCAACCAAATTTGTTATTCAAAACAGCAAAAATGTTTGCAAAAATATCATTTTTTGTCTGCTGAAAATGGGAAAGCAGACCTTACTGCTGTTTCAACAAACATAGATCTGCTGTACCAGCAAACATTTCTTACTGCTATTTCAAATCTGCAAAAAAAAAACAGTTGCATACAGTTTTTTTTATTGTTGTCTGTTACTTGCTTTGATTACTTCAGGCATTCTTTAGAATTATCTTAGAAATTTTGTTGGAAGAGACGATTTTAATTTGTGGAATATTACTGTTAAGAAGCTACCTGATCAATTCTATTGATGTACATTTCGAAAAGTGGCTGAGCTAGCTTGCATTTTTGTTATTGCTCTGCTAATGTGAACATGACTGCCATGGCTTTTGTATCTAAATTTAAAGAAAACTAGTAAGAGCATGCTAAGTTCGGCAGGGCCGAATCTTATATACCCTCCACCATTGATCGCGTTTGTCGAGTTCTATTCGCGGTATCTCTTTTTAGACAAAAATAGAATATTGAATAAGAACTGTTATGCTATTGGAGCTATATAAAGTTATAGTCCGATTCGGAACATAAATGAATGCTGAACATTATAGAAGTCATTGTGTACTATTTCAGTTCAGGCTCAAGAAGTCTAGACCCAAGATCGGTTTATATGGCAGCTATATCAACACATGGACCGATTTGGCCCATTTACAATACCAAGCGACCTACACTCATAAAAAGTATTTGTGCAAAATTTCAAGCGGCTAGCTTCACTCCTTCGAAAGTTAACGTGCTTTCGACAGACAGACGGACGGACGGACATGGCTAGATCGACTTAAAATGACATGACGATCAAGAATATATATACTTTATGGGGTCTTGGACCCATATTTTGAGGTGCTACAAACAGAATGACGAAATTAGTATACCCCCATCTTGTGGTGGAGGGTATAAAAACATTATGGAAAGTATACATTCAGTGGTGATTATAAACATTTACCGAGACGCACATTTACATTTGCGTTTTATTTTTATACCCTCCACCACAGAATGGGGATATACTAATTTCGTCATTCTGTTTGCAACACCTCGAAATATGCGTCTAAGACTCCCTAAAATATAATATATATATTCTTGAACGTCATGACATTTTAAGTCGATCTAGCCATGTCCGTCCGTCTGTCTGTCCAAAGCGCGCTAACTTTCGAAGGAGTGAAGCTAGCTGCTTGAAATTTTGCACAAATACTTTTTATGAGTGTAGGTCGGTTGGTATTGTAAATGGGCCAAATCGGTCCATGTTTTGATATATCTTGGGTCTTAATTTCTTGAGCCTTTAGATGGCGTAATTCTCGTCCGATTTGACTGACATTTTGCATGAGATGTTCTGGCATATGACTCCCAAAAACTGTGCCAAGTATGGTCTTAATCAGTCCATAACCTGATATAGCCGCCATATAAACCAAACCACTATAGGGCGCAATTCTTATCCGATTTGGATGTTATTTTGCACGTAGTGTTTTGGTATCACTTCCAACAACTGTGCAAAGTATGGTTTAAATCGGTTCATATAAACCGATCTTGGATCTTGACATATAAACCGATCTTGGATCTTAACTTCTTGGGCCGCTAAAGGACGCAATTCTCACCCGACTTGGCTAAAATATACCATGAGGTGTTTTGTTATGACTTTCAACAATTGTACTTAGTACGCCCCATATAGGTACATAACCTGATACAACTCCCATATAAACTGTGCTCCCGATTTTGCTTCTTGAGGTCCTACAATGCGCAATTCTTATCCAAATATTACACAATGACTTTTACCATGTTCAGCATTAAATTTATTTATGGTCCGTATCGGGCAAACAAATAATAATAAATAAGAACTGTTATGCTATTGCAGCTATATAAAGTAATAATATAGTTGCAATAGCATAACAGTTCTTATTTATTATTATTTGTTTGCCTAAAAAGATATCCCGGGCAAAGAACTCGACAAATGCTATCTATAATGGAGGGTTTATAAGATTCGACCTTCTGAACTTTGCACGCTTTTACTTGTTTCTTCAAACATCCCGTTGATAATTAAGCAGCAATTATTTTAAGAAGCTGCTCTGAAATTGCTGTACTATTGCTGTAAAAGCTGAACCACTGCTACAATAGCAGCAAAACTTATTACTAATATTCAGCAGACAGTGTTTGCTATTTTCAGCAAACTCTTTCCTATGAGTGTTCACTTTCTGAAAAATTCTTTTTTTATCTTAGCATCTTAACCTAAAAATAACTAAATATTTAAAGACATTCCTTTTTGAAAGATTGGTTTGTGTCTTTAATTAGGGTAAACTATTATCTTCCCACAAAGTCAATTTCCTAACTTTCAACGATATTTTGATCTTCATTTTAGATATTTGTTTTTATTAACAAGACGTAAAGTTAAAGATCTATTAATTTCCATTTAAAAAAATGCTTAATATAAAGGAAAATATCCAATGGATATGTTTCCTTGAAAGGTTAACAAATTTATCATCTTTAAGTTAAGTTTTCCAATGTTTGGCTCGAATTTTTAAAATAAGGATCAGTGTTAGAAACGATACATAACGTTTGATCTCAATATGTTACTATAGAACAGCTTCAGTATTTTGATGATTTAATTATTTTCGCCAACAAATAAATAATTTATGTCCTCCTCAAAAAAGATAATTTCCGAAAAGAATATTATTTTCAAATATTCTCAAAAAGCAAATTCCCTAAAAAGCGTTTTTATTCAACTAGGCCAATATGCTCTCCAATTGATGTTAACTGTTCTAGCGACAAACGTAAGTGTAAATGAAAACTTGATTGATGAACAAAAATCTTTCCTATTTTAACTTACTTCTTTACTTAGGTAGTTTGGAATTTTTTGTAAACATTGAATTTACTCATAAAATTTCATTAAAGTTTTTGTTCATAACACTCCGGGTGATCATTTTGGGGTTTTAAATTGTGTTTTCGAGACCTTTATATTTTTTCATTTCATTGCTGACGTATTTAAACAATTTACAACTAATAATTCTAATAAAATTGTGCAACAAGATTTAAGAGAAAACGCATATAGAATTATGTCTTTTTTGTGAAACGTTTGTCTTTTGGAAAAATTTTTATTGAAAAATTAATGGAGATTTTGGCTTAAAGAAACTTTAATAATTTTTTGTTTAAAGCAATCTCAAAAACTTAATCTTAGGAACAAATTATATTGCAATTCGATATTTAAAAAGAATTAAAATTTTGTCTTGAAACCTTACCTATCCTACGAAAATGTCGTTTGAAAAGATGTTATTGGAATACTTCTTTTAGAAAAAACAATTTTGAGTAGGCACAGGCCTGAGTAACATATTGTTTTTAGGCAATATTTCATTGAAAATTTTATTAACATCTTGAATTTGTCTGTAGAAAATTTCATTAAAATTTGTATAGCCACCACCATAGGATAGGGGGTATATTTAATTAACCATTCCGTTTGCAACACATTGAAAAATGCATTTCACACCCTACAAAGTATATATATACATTTCTTATCGTCTTGAAAATCTAAGACGATTTAACGATGTCCATATGTCTGTCCGTCCTTTAGTTGTAATAAGGCTACAACTTTCAATAATTGAGATATCGAGCTAAATATTTGCAGAGATCCGTATTTCTTCAATACACAGATTAAGTTCTTGAACTGGTTAAATTGGATCATAATTGGATATAGCTTCCATATAGACCGATCTGCCGATAATGGGTCTTAAGTCATAAAAGGCGCATTTATAATCCCAATTCGCTGAAATTTAAAACATTATGTTGGTTTGGGCCTCCTGGCATTCGACGCCAATATGGTTTAGACGGGCTATATATATCTGCCGATTAAGGGTCTTAAGTTCATAAAAGCTTCACTTATTACCCGATTTCGCTGAGATTTCAATGAGTTGCTGTGGGTCTCCCGTTATCCGACCCGAATATGGTCAAGATTTGCCGATTTAGCGTTTTAACCCCATTACTACTTCATAAATTAACCAATTTCGCTGAAAACTGTGAGTTAAATTAAGCCTCCCGACATTCAAACTGAAAATGATCCAGATCGGACCATATTTTGATTTAGCTTTCATATAGACCGATCTGCCGACTTAGGGTATTATGCCTCTAAAATCCTTTTCTATTGCCCGATTTCGCTGCAATTTAGAACAGTGAGTTGGACTAGGCCTCCGGTTGTTTGAACCGGAAATGGTCAACATCGGACCAAATTACAAATTTTGCCCATGAACATTCCACTAAGGAACAGGGGCAAACTTTTCACATATCCAGTCCGATTCTAGTTTTAAGCTCAATTAACATCGGACCATATTTCGATTTAGCTCCCATAAAGAGTGATCTTCCGATATAGCTATGTATATGGTAGTGGAGTTGTAAAAATACGATGAATATATCCACGGTTCGGCATGGCCAAACTTAATGCATATACACTTGTTTCATTGAAATTTAGTTTTCAGAAAAAAATTCATTTAAATATCTTTGAATGAAGTTTAATTTTTACATAGAAAAAATGTCGTTACATTATTGGAAATGTGTCCTGATCAGGTCGACGTTTTTCTTTAGGATAGAAAAGCGAAATAAAAATACTTCAAAAAGTTTGGTCAAAATGTAATGTCGTAAAATGCATTGAACAGGTAAAAATATTTTATTGAAATTTTGGATTTAAATATTAATTCGAGGCCTAAAGCTGGACAAAATTTAGTCTTTAGAGAATTCACTGAATTTTAGTATTTAGAAAAAATCGTTAAAATTTAGTGTAGAGAAGAAATGTTGTCTTCAGAAAAAGTTCAATTAAACTTAGTTTTTAGTACGAATTCATTTGGCCTTAAGTTAGGTTAGGTTGGAAAGAGGGTGCAGACATCAATCTGTCCCATGCCACTATGAACATACACCTAAGCCAGTGATCGTCTTATTGTGCGCTCTAAATACAAAAAAGTAACCTCGAAAAAGAAAATCTAAATTAGAAATTCTGTGCTACTTACAAAATCCTCAATTATCTTCCATACCACACACCTAAGTTGGTTCATGTCTGGTATTGTGTCTCCACTTAAGTACTGGTGTCTGTTAACCCCGAAAGCCGGGCAATGACATAAGAAATGCTCCAACGTCTCATCATTTTCCTCACATGCCCTACTCTTGCTATTACTACATGCGCGTACGTTGACCACGACCTTAAATTGGACTTTCCTTATGGCCAGTTTACTGACGGTAATGATATTCACACTCGACGCCCTCGTGTTAACACCACAATACCTCACGCATTTTGTGAACGCCCAGATCTTCGACTGCAGGACCGTATTATAGTCAGGCAATCGGGCATGGATTGCAGGTTTTTTTTTCAATTTTTTATTGAATCATGTAACGCTTCGCTTCAATACATCAAACATTACCCATAAACGTAGTATTGGGTTGCCCAAAAAGTAATTGCGGATTTTTTAAAAGAAAGTGAATGCATTTTTAATAAAACTTAGAATGAACTTTAATCAAATATACTTTTTTTACACTTTTTTTCTAAAGCAAGCTAAAAGTAACAGCTGATAATTGACAGAAGAAAGAATGTAATTACAGAGTCACAAGCTGTGAAAAAATTTGTCAACGCCGACTATATGAAAAATCCGCAATTACTTTTTGGGCAACCCAATATTATTGAATGTAACTAATTTCGTTTATTGTTTCCACTTTAGCAACTTCGCTTACGATAAATGAACCTTTCTTTTGTTGTAAAACCAAAAACTCACTAATGGCAAAAGTGTTTCGATAGTCGAAAACGATTATTCGTTTACCGGACTAATGATTATTCTCTTGTGTCTCTCGTACTAGAGAGGGTTAGTATTTAATCGTGTAAACCAGTGATGGAAAAAAAGTGATGGGCGGATGGTAAACTTGGAAATTGAAAAATTTTTACAGTTTCGCCATTGTATGGTGTGTCCAATGATTGATGATGATTAAGAAAATTGCGCTTCATAACATCGAAATAAATCCAAATATACTATGAAAAAATTTGAATTTCGAACTTAGATCTGCTTATAATTGGTAAACATTTGAGTTAGACCGGCGCAATTGTCGAAAAGTCTAGCATAGGTGACTATGCCAAATTTCCGCGAAATGAGATAAATAATGTGCATTTTATGGGATCAAGCGCTTCAATCGGGAGATTGGTCTCTATGACAGCTATATCCAAATATGCACCGATGGGGGTCACATAGTTCACTGTGGTAAATTGCAGCAAAATCGGGCAATAAACGCTTTAATGAGCCAAGGAGGTCGGTCTATATGGCAAATAACGAATATCACGGAGTTACCGCAAAATATTGTGTAAAATTTCAGCAAAATCGTATTATAAATACCCCTTTTATGGACTAAAACCTTAAATCGGCAGCTCAGTATATAAAGCAGCTACATTCAAATGTAGAAAGATTAGGCCATATTAGACACGGATATCGAAAG